>NC_059356.1:48007602-48075102 GCF_019703515.2 Myxocyprinus asiaticus | reverse complement strand
CGAAAAGCAACATGCTGATGGTGCATTCACGTCATGTCGGAAATTACTGTAATTACTAGATTCGGACATGGAGAATTCGTAATCACAATTTGTAATCTCGGAATTCTTTGAAAACGCCAACTTGACAGTCGTGATGTTGTGCAAAAATAACCAGGTTGCGGAGGTCGTGGCCTCAACAGTTAAAGGTAGTGAACAACACATATTTCTGCTTGAAATGCCATTTTAATATTCCATTGTTACCTGTAGTGCTTTCTTTGTTGAACATTTTGTAAGAACATATAGAGGTGAATTAATGTAGTGATAAATATTTAGCTGTTATCAACAACAAAGCAGTTTGGCCATAGATTCAAATAGCTAACAAGGTCAGAACACCGTAACATCTGCATAGCAATGCCCTGGCAACCACCCAGAATGCCCTAGAAACTGCATAGCAACGCATTAGAAAGCACACAGAACACCCTGACAACCGAATAGCAACGTGCTAACAACCACTCAGAACACCTTAGCAACCACATAGCAGTGCCCTGGCAACCACCCATAACACCCTAGTAACCGCATAGCAAAGCCTTGGTTACCACATAGAATACAATAGCAACCAAATAACAATATGCTAACAACCACTTTGAACACCTTAGCGACTGCATAGCAGTGCCCTGGCGACCACCCAGAATACCTTAGTTACTGCAAAGCAATGCCTTGGTAACCACCCAGAACACAATAGCAACCACTGCAGCAAGCTAACAACCACTCAGAACACCTAACAAACTGCATAGCAATGTCCTGGCAATCACCCAGAACACCCTAGTAACCGCATAGCAAAGCCTTGGTTACCACCTAGAATACAATAGCAACCAAATAACAATATGCTAACAACCACTCAGAACACCTAACAAACTGCATAGCAATGTCCTGGCAATCACCCAGAACACCCTAGTAACTGCATAGCAAAGCCTTGGTTACCACATAGAATACAATAGCAACCAAATAACAATATGCTAACAACCACTTTGAACACCTTAGCGACTGCATAGCAGTGCCCTGGCAACCACCCAGAATACCTTAGTTACTGCAAAGCAATGCCTTGGTAACCACCCAGAACACAATAGCAACCACTGCAGCAAGCTAACAACCACTCAGAACACCTAACAAACTGCATAGCAATGTCCTGGCAATCACCCAGAACACAATAGCAACCAAATAACAATGTGCTAACAACCACTTTGAACACCTTAGCAACCGCATCGCAATGCCCTGGCAACCACACAGAACACCCTAGCTACCAAATAGCAATAGCAATGGGCAAGCAGCACTCGCATTTTCTTCATAAAGTGTAAAGATCTATTTTAAACGGAGTTCTTTATTGATCTCTTTGCCAGGCTGGTGTCTTTTCTTCTGAAAGTCTCTTTTGCTTCATATCGAAGGGCTCGCTGTGCACACACACACTCGTACACAGAACATGCTTTATTAGCATGTAGAGTCCTGCAGTCATGCCACGCGCTGCTGTAAACACGAGGAGCAGTGTGATCTGTAGGTCAGGAACATGTTTTGCTGGCAGAGAGGCGGCAGCTCATAATCTCATTGTGGATGCTTTGAGATGTAGGACAGTGTTTTACTGGCACACATTCACGAGGAAGGAAACATCCATGCCCTGCAGTTGAGCTTCATTCAAACAACAGGAAAACCTTGTCCACAGCACCGCCCCTCGGGAAATAACGACCAAGGCGAGAGTTGTTAGTCGATCAGTGGTCTTTATCTATGCAAAGGTAGCGGGAACGAGAAACTGAGCGATATGGTTTCTTCTTGTTATTGAGCGGGAATTCTCACTGTGTTTTTGGGATTTGAGTAGCTTTGGATATTCAGACGGTTGTGTAAACTTGTTTTCACAGGGATTGACGATGAGGCAGATTCGATTCCGGTTTGACGGACAGCCCATTAACGAAACAGACACGCCAGCACAGGTATGACATCACTGACTTTTATTCTGTAAAGTACTGACAACATTTCTCCCAAATCCCCCCCCCCCCCCAAAATATTGTCATTTAGAGCATTTATTTGCAGAAAATGACAACTGGTCATGACAGGGTCTTGATCCGGCGATCCTCCTTGATTGATCTGGATGTGTGGCATGGAGCATTGTCCTGCTGGAAAAACCAATCCTCAGAGTTGGGGAACATTGTCAGAGCAGAAGGAAGCAAGTTTTCTTCCAGGATATCCTTGTATGTGGCTTGATTCATTCGTCCTTCACAATGACGAATCTGCCCGATTCCAGCCTTGCTGAAGCACCCCCAGATCATCACCGATCCTTCACATGGTTGTCTAATGGTTAGATGGAGACCTGGAGAGGCCTTCAAGCCACAGTGTCTCGCACCCACTGTGAAATTTGGTGGAGGATCGGTGATGATCTGGGGGTGCTTCAGCCTCAGCGATACAAAAATTGTATTAAATATATAAATTAAATAATAATCATAAAAAAGTATTTTTGTCTTAACCAGTTTTGAGAAGCAACTAGACAAAATGTCCATTACTTGGTTTCTATTTTTGGAGCGTCATGCTGGGCAGCCCAAAATCCCACTCCTCATGACTGTATATCAAATGCCATCAGATATGTAAACATCAAAGATCTTCTGATTGGCTGAGATTGTGTCATGTCAAACAGCACTTTCACGGTCAGTGTGGACCAACAAGATGGGATTAAGATGCTATTAGTGTACACATGCATCATCACACAGGAGTGAGCTGTGATTAGAATGGAATTTCAGTCAACAGGAAGTCTCGGGAATTCCGAATGAAATGTTCAGATGTGAATCTCAGGACGAGAGTCCTACTGACCTCACGTGACTTGTGTTTAATAATTACAGTAAAGAAAGGACCTCATGTTTGTCTTCCGCAGTTGGAAATGGAGGATGAAGACACAATTGATGTTTTCCAGCAACAGACAGGAGGACACAACTAATCCGGACCGTCACCAACCCCTTCCTCATCCTCGCTCTGCCTGGTTTTCCCACACCCCTCTCCTCTCATGGTTATCTGTAACTGCTGTTGTATAGTGTTTCAGTTCAACACTTTCTCTTTGTTTTGTACATAAAGGATTCCTGCTGCAGTAATTATTACATTGGTATTGTTTATTGCAGGAATATCTGACATGTCAAGCCCAGAGTTTTGAAACAAGTGATCACTAATGATAAGAGAACACGTGTAACGCCCGGCTGTGATGTCACCGATCTCATGGACTTAGTCATCTGTGTACAGACCAACAAATACATATTTCCCTATCAGGAATCATAGTCCAGAGATTATCAGCTGTGTATTTGGGTTTAGAAGTTGTTCTCTGTATCTGAACCCAACATCTGGTTCAAATATAAGCACCCAGAGGCTGTTTCAAAAAACATAAAGAAACATTCGGTTCTGCTACACATGATGCAGACAAACCTGCAGTTTAAATGGGTTCTTTGTCGTCTGCTCAGACAAATTAGTTTTAAAACTTTTTTTTTTATTATTATTGTAGTGGTCATGTATAGTGTGACACTGGTCTTAAACACGCATTAACTCGACTGTGTTTGAGTGAATTCATGTTTTGGACCAGTCAAGCATCTGTCTGTATTGTTTAATCTCTTGTTAAAATAAAATATTCTGTTTATATCAAACTGTAAATGTGTCTTGGCCATTGCACTGAATGACTGAATACTTTTCATACCAATCATGACTTTTTCCCCCCATTGTTTTACATAATATAACCCAATTACATTAAATTATCATTTAATTATATTAATTTAATAATAACCACATAGCCATTTTAATTATGGAGTTTTACATAATTACAATTGATTTTAATTCATTTAAAAGTCAAATGTTTTATTTGTCAAAGTAGTTTGTCCGGGTTCAGTACAAGTTCAATCGACAGCATTTGTGGTGTAATGTTGATTACCACAAAAAAAAAATAAAAAAATAAAATAAAAAAAGCAGTGCGTGCAATGGAAGTGAATGAGGCCAGTGTTCGCTATTTCAAAAGTATAGCCACATGATGTAAACATTATATCTTAACATGATTTTAGTGTGATAACATCACTTTGCTGGGTAAAGTTATATCCAATTCTTCAAATGACGATGTAACCATGCAAATCCTAAAACGATTGTAAAAACAACATTTTTATCAACTGTCCATCTCAAATAATACATGAGTTTTAACAGAAAAATTAATGTAAGTGCTTTTATAAAATTATAAACTTCAAATTTCTGCTTTTAAACCCTCCAAATATTGGCTCTATTCACTTCCATTGTAAGTGCGTCACTGTAACCTCCATTTTTGCTTTTTAAAGAAAAGGAGGGACGAGTCAGCACTATGCCACAAATGCTGTTGATTGAGATTAACATGCATTAAACCCATAATACTCCTTTAATGATACTTAAATGTTTATATTCAAATTATAGCAACAGTTTTAATTATGTTGTTTTGCATAATTATAATATTTTTTTATTTGTTAATAAATAAATACAAATTAACTATAAGTATGCAAAACAACATAATTAAAGCCAGCTTAAGCTGGTAGCTGTGTTTTGGAACATGGTAGCTGGTTTAAAATGGTCATAAACTGGTTTAAGATGGTCATAAACTGGTTTAAGATGGTCATAAACTGGTTGAAGCTGGTCATGAGCTGGTTTAAGCTGGTCATAAACTGGTCCAAGCTGGTTATGAGCTGGTTTAAGATGGTCATAAACTAGTCAAAGCTGGTCATAAACTGGTCCAAGCTGGTTTAAGCTGGTCATGAGCTGGTCCGAGCTGGTCATGAGCTGGTTTAAGATGGTCATAAACTAGTCAAAGCTGGTCATAAACTGGTCCAAGCTGGTTTAAGCTGGTCATAAACTGGTTGAAGCTGGTCATGAGCTGGTCCAAGCTGGTCATGAGCTGGTTTAAGCTGGTCATAAACTGGTCGAAGCTGGTCATGAGCTGGTCCAAGCTGGTTATGAGCTAGTTTAAGCTGGTCATAAACTGGTCCAAGCTGGATTAAGCTGGTCATGAGCTGGTCCGAGCTGGTCATGAGCTGGTTTAAGATGGTCATAAACTAGTCAAAGCTGGTCATAAACTGGTCCAAGCTGGTTTAAGATGGTCATAAACTGGTCAAAGCTGGTCATGAGCTGGTTTAAACTGGTCATAAACTAGTCCAAGCTGGTTTAAGCTGGTCATAAACTGGTCCAAACTGGTCATAAACTGGTCCAAGCAGGTCATAAACTAGTCCAAACTGGTTTAAAATATTCATAATCTGGTCGAAGCTGGTCATAAACTGGTCGAAGCTGGTCATAAACTGGTTTAAGATGGTCATATGCTGGTCGAAGCTAGTCATAAGCTGGTTTAAGATGGTCATAAACTGGTCCAAGCTGGTTTAAGCTGATCATGAGCTGGTCGTCTACCATCTACCATAAAAAAGGCTTGAGCTGGTATGGTATCTGCTTGGCCAGCTTCGACCAGTTTAATGCCAGCTTAAACCAGCTACCATGTTCCAAAAACACAGCTACCAGCTTTAGCTGGTTTTTCCACAGGATTCAAATATTGTTGTAATTATTTCTCACAAACTAAAATTGACTAATGCAAAGTGATGTCTTGTTAAAGAATATTGGACTTCTCCGGTTTAAAAGAGCTTTTAAAATTAAATGTTAAAGTATTTTGTAATATCTGAATCACAAAGCAAGCATTTTATTCACATAGCATGCTTTAGTTGATGATTATGCAGGAAACCACATGACAAAAACCCTCATGAAAAGAGTCATCCAGGCTATTGACAGATTGACAATCGATGCTCCAATCAAATGCCACGGACCACCCTCATCTGTCCAATCACGTCGCGCCTCGCCTCAGTGGGCGGGGTTTCGTGGGCTGGTCTAAAGGCCCGCGTCGCTGCGCTCGGGTTTCAGCTGGTCCGGGCGGAGTCCATGCGGGATAAAGGATTTACACGGATTTAGCCCAGCTGAAGGTTTATAACGCGCTTTAGCGAGCACAACACCCCGGCCGACATGACCACGACGACCACTTTCCAAGGCATGGAGCCCGGTGCCAAAAACAGCTCCAGGTAAATGTGTTTAACCGGGTTTATTGGGTTCATCACGCGAACAAAAGAAAAGCAGATCTTAGAGCTGGAAGAGATATTGATGATGATGATGGTAGTGAAGAAGACGGCCTGCTGGATTCTTCATCCAATGCATGGATCCAAAGGATGCATGCATGCCTCATTATATGGATTTAATCGATTTTGGATTTATAAAATGTTCGGATTTAATCTGAATTTATCCAGACTGTCGACCACCATCATCACCATCCTCTTCCTCATAGGTATGAAGACCCATCCACCCTTATTCTGGTCTGAGATCCAGTCCAGACACATTATATTCAGATTTGGCATGTGTATGAACAGATGTCTGGTGCTTTTTGATGTTGATGGCAGACTGCCACTGAACCATCTCAACTGGCCTTTCAAAAAAAAGATTTGCTCTCAAGTTTGTGTTTGCATTGCATGCATTGTCGTCTTTTATGATCCAGTGAATGGATGTTTTCTCTCTTTTGGATTTTGCAGTTTAATCTAAGTCATATGACCATGCAGTGTCTAACCTCAAGCTCCTGCCCAAAAATACACGCTCCATTGTCCTTAAAAGGTTTCTGATACAAGGGTTGGAGCAGTTGCATTGAATTTCTTCCAACCAACCAAATGCATTTGACGGTTTGGATGTCTGGCCAAAGCTTTGTGATCCAAACTCATATTTTTTAAAGTGTGTGAGATACATTTTTAAGATATCAACAACTTCCAGGGAGGAATGCATGCAGATGAAGTCATGCATTTGCATGTCAAACATGTTGCATGGCTTCTGCTTAAAATATTAGTGGCTTAACAGAAAAATAAGTGGTTTATTGTGTTTAATCTTGTTGTATTTAAATCAGGATTATGCTATTGCGTTGATTATTAATCCTAAAATGAGATGTCCTGATGTGCATATTGATGCAACATGTTGTCACTCTGACAGATATATATATATAATGCATGCATGCATTTTCTTTCTGGTTGATTTTAAACATTGATTGAGCTAAAAATAAGTAATTTTCTCAGATTTAACCTTTTATATTGCGTGTCTGGGGTTCCCCTCAATTGGATGAAGTGTTGAGATGAAATGTAGGTCAAGCACAAATCTGGGATGTTTATTGGACAGTCTGATTTGATGATCTTTTCAAGGACGGATCTTGGGCTTGGATGTCTTGGATGAAGGATTTTTAATGCCATGTGTCTCCTGTGTGGCTGTGGATCATGTTTGGGTGGGGTCTCCAGCGAATGGCCTTCTCTAATAAAGTCCCCTGAATGGATCCCAAGGTTTTGTCTGGTTAATGCATTATCTCTTTTACCAATCTATCCAGAAGGCAGGTTAACTGCGCACTGGTTTTATAATCTCCTGTGTGCTCCATCGTCGATTTTATTCACGGAATGAGCAGAAAGTTGCGTTTGGATGGGGCTCAAGCTCGACCCTGACAGCTGCCACCGGGTGTCAGCTGGTCGCATCCCACGGGGGCGTTCAGCTCAGGGCAGCATTTTGCTTTTCAAAAGCATTGATTTGGACTTCCCTCAGCCACATCAGTCACGGGCCCACCACTTTTTATTCGGGCTTTGTGGATGCCGGAGCTCTCGCCCACCCTTGTGTCTTGTTTAATGAATTCACATGTGTGCTGAATGAAAACCAGATAACAACGGAATCCGATCCTTGTCAGAGCAGATAAGGTCAACTCTAGTCAGCTGTAGATGTGTGGGGTATAAAGGTAAATGTTATATTTTACAATTTAATAAAATGGGTTTTTAATTTGCAATAATAACTGGGGATAATAGTTTCGTAATGCCCATTCTTGCTGATGCAATTTCTACAAAACATAATCGGTGTTAGCCAGTTTGAGAACATTACCTTTGCTATCATGGAGTTATAGTTTAGTTGGATAATTTCTAACTATTATAGCTCATTTAAAATCCTAATCAATTATGTGTGCCTAATTTTTGGCAGAGTAAATTATCTTCTTATAAAATTAAAAAACAACAAAAATATATATAAAAAAAAAAGTTGGCACAAAATATTACTAATTTGTATTATTACTATAATTATATTAATAAGTCATCATTATTATTATTATTATTATTATTATTATTATTATTGTCCCCTTTTCTCCCAATTTGAAATGTCCTACTACTATTTAGTAGGTCCTCGTGGTGGCGCTGTTACTCACCTCAGTCCGGGTGGTGGAGAACAAGTCTCAGTTGCCTCCGCTTCTGAGACCGTCAATCCGCGCATCTTATCTCGCTACTCATGACACCGTGGAGACTCGCAGCATGTGGAGGCTCATGCTACTCTCCACGATCCATGCGCAACTCACCACGCACCCTATTGAGAGCGAGAACCCCTAATCACGACCACTAGGGGGTTACCTCATGTGACTCTACCCTCCTTAGCAACTGGGCCAATTTGGTTGCTTAGGAGACCTGGCTGGAGTCACTCAGCACGCCCTGAATTCGAACTCACGACTCCAGGGGTGGTAGTCAGCGGCAATATTCGCTGAGCTACCCAGGCCCACTCATCATTATTATTAATATTAAATATAATTTATCATAGTGAGGCTATTGATCATTTTGGCAGGTATTATCTGCAATTTTGGCAAGTACAAATTTGAACTACTTTTCTGATTGGGATACAGGGCCGGTACTAAGATGCCATCTTTGGCAGGGCATTTTGATCTGTAGGGTGGGGAAGTGGTTGTCTCTTCATTACACCGGGATGGAGAAGTTTCTAGGGGGGAATCTAGGGGGACAGTGAGGTGTTACTCTATGACGATGCGCTACACGGATGATTTTCACTGTTGCTTACTGTCTCCGTGTTTATATCACAGTCTCCCACCGAACGCGTTTACATGCATTCCTCGTGCAAACATCTCATGAAAAAGGTGACGGATGCCGTTAATGGTCCCGCCTGGTAAGCCTGTGTGTTAATGTGGGCCTGATGCCCCCCCCCCAGATAGCAAAAAAGAAATTATTTGTTGAGCCCTGCCATCTGATTTCAATTTGTCATTCACAATGCTTCAGTGGATGATGAGTAGTTAATTCCCTTATTAAAAAAAAAAGTACCCAGCCTTGTACCTTTATCAGTTTTCAAAAGTTTTTTTTGTTTCAGATGAATGGGCAGTTGTGCATAATTGCCATCAAGCATGCGTTGTGTTTTTATTTATTGTTGATGGTGGTACTGAGTGTTATTCTGTTGACGTATGTCTCGTAGGGTGTTGCGTCCCCCCGGCGGAGCTTCTAATATTTCCTTCGGTACAGACGAGGAGAAACCAGTGCGCAAAAACAAGATGGCCTCCAGTATCTTTGCTGAACCTGACGACCCCCATGCGCACCGGAGGAACAACCCACCAGGTACACACTCACACACAGTTGGTTTTAGGTACCTGAAATTAAAGGGGTCATTCACCCAAAAATTGAAATTTTCGGTGAATAACGACTTCTGTCTGTTACCATTATAAACCTATCCTATGCCTTGAGAGAAGTTGCAGTTGCAATGTAGCATGCTGTGAATTTACCTAGTTAGATTTATGATTTTTTCCATGGTTAACCTACTGTTATTTGTCCCTCAAAGGGAAAAACTAATGCTGCTTTCACAGATGGCCACAAGTGTGTCAGCATATCATTTGCATGATGTAATTTCCTGGACAAATATCCTGACTGTCCAGTGATTCAGGAAGTGACTCAAGCTCTAAGGTGTGAAAGTCATGAAATAGAGCATGATACTGTATGACATCATAATGATGCATCCAGACCAGTTGGATATGCACACACCAAGAGCAGTCAGCTGTTACAAACTCCCAATGTGAACTGCCTATCTGCTCTATCATTTTAAGGCATCATAAGCTGCTGTTCCACCATCGGGCTGAACGGTTCTGGGTACGGAACGGGTACGGTAGCATTTCCACTGGAGCACGGTTCGGAAACGGCATGATTACAAACCGTTCTCGGCCTGGAATTCTCTGCACGGTTAGCTAACCGTACTCAGCCGTTCTCAACCGTGCAGGTGAATGGCTTAAGTATGTGGCGACTCCTTTAGTGTATCTTCATGATTTTATTTTTAACTAGTATTGTAGCCAACAATTATTTTTCTGCATGCCTTTTTCGTCAGGGAAGTAGATTACTAGCTCATTTAAACTCAAAATACATTGATATATTCTCATATTCTATTTTCATGTTATACTTGTATAATATTTTGTCAATAAATATCCTTTTTAGGTAGTCTGGGAACTTTTACCTTTCTGCATGTTCGTGTCCGGTGGCAAACACAAGCCCTCAGCAAATGATGGGAAAACCTCGTGCCTTTCTCTCTTTACTGTCCTTTTTACAACATGGTCCGTGTCTTTGCTGTTTACCTCTCACGGCGTCGCCAAAAGACGGATCTGTTACGTACCACAGTGGAAAAAAGAAACCTTAACCGTGCCAGCTGGCCAGGATCGGCATGGAATGGTACGGTTTTGCGACGAGAACTGTTTGGCCCAATGGTGGAAAAGCGGCTATAGTTGCACTTGTGACAAGACGGCTATTCCAAAAGCTAGCCAGCAGTAATATGCTGCCTTCTAAGAGACCATATTGTGGCAAAATTCTCTCTGCCTTTGAAGGGAGCTCACTATGTAGACGGCAAGATAGCTCGATTAGCTTTAGAAATGGGCTTTGTGTTAGGATGTGTAGTGTTGGAAAGAGGATCTCTTGAAAGGGAACTATGCTATTTGTTTGTAGATAATTGAGGGTGATTTGAATGCAGACAACAGCTGGTTTGGGTTGCAGTAGTGGTGCGATTAGCTCTGCACAAGCTCATACACAGATAATCGTTTAGATGAGGATAATCTGCACTTATGGCTCAGCTTTTGATTTGGCGGTAATGCTTCACTTAGGCAGGTGTCATTCATATCTCTCTTCTTTCTTTCTTAAAATGCTTTGATCTGGGTGTTGTTGAATCCTGCTGCAAGCATGCATTATCAGGAGGAAGTCTAGCATAGCCAGTCTTTTGACTATCAGCACAAAGTCTGGTTCACTTTAGAGGTCAGCCGATAGTGGATTAAAATAGCGAGTAAATCACTTGCATATGCGACTAAAATAGGATTTTTACTAGCCACTGGCGAGTAAAAATTACGATTTTACTCCCCAGAGCTTGAGTTGTGGCAAAGAAGAACTTGAGCGCCACGATCCTTCTACCGAACAAGAAGGCGGCAATTAGGAACCTGGATTCAGCCTCGTCTTATACAGCGAGTTTGCGCCCTGAAGGAAATTGACCTTATTTGGCTGCAGTGGGTCCGGATCTGTCGTGATCGTGCTGTCTCCATCACTTTAGTTGAGCCTTGGAATGTCACTGACATTGTATTTAACAACGTCAACTCTGATTTTGGTCAAACTGTTCCACGGACTATTCATTTTCAGCATTCTCCGTTTTTAAAGCAAGCCTACAGACCAGTAATTTGTTGGACCTTTAGTTAGAAGGTAAAAGTGTTGCAAAACTCGAGAGCATGTAGATTTGAATTTGAGAACGTGTACAATAAGTATTTGTACAAGCACATTATACAAGTCAAAGTTTCCTTTTGCTTCGTTCCGTGTATTTTGTATCCAAAAACAAGACCCAGGCATGTGTAAATACGTGAATATAATAAGTACAACCATAGATTATGCAATAATTTAACTTCAGAAAACATTGTAAATATGACAATTTCACAAATACAAATCTTTAACAAATCTATGTTTGGTAAAGGTTTTTTTTTTTGTTTTTGTTTTTGCACTGTAGTTTTGATATAGTAGCACTTGAATTATTATCTTTATAATGTAATTATTAATTCTATCTTCATTAGGTTCCAACCTTTCAATTTGTATGAAATTTCAAACAGTGACAACAGCTTGTATCATTATTAAAAATGCAAATTCATGACATCATATAAATTGAAAAAATGTGAAATTTGTGCAAAATCAAAAGTGAAATATGAAAATGTACAATCTTGCATACTATATTGCGTGAAATCATATGTATACAGTATGTATACTGTGTGTGTGTGTGTGTGTGTGTGTGTGTATATATATATATATATATATATATATATATATATATATATATAAATAACATTTTATTTATTTATTTATATGATGCCCCCTTTTTGGTTTTCGTAATCTTTTTTTTTTTATTTTTCAGTTGCATTTCGCTTGCATGTTGTCAAAAATCTGGCGAGTAAAAACAAACATTTACTAGCCAATGCCGATTATTCTCCAACATTTCCGTAGTGGGTGGTGGCAACTATTGGCATAGATTTTGGCCGATAACTGATGGTTCCGAAAAGCAAATATCAGCACCGATTAATCGGTCAAACCGATATATCGGTCTCCCTCTAGTCCACTTTGACAGGAAGAGACTGTCTGACTGACATGTAAAAATGACCAATGACAGTTCAGTGTTATTTGTTACAGTTATGGGCGGGTCAATAAAAAATGGATTATTCCACCATAATAGAGTGCAATAGTCCTGTTCTGGAAATAAAAATGCCTTTTAAAAACAGACCTACCGTGAGCTCGGAGGTTGTTAATTGATCGTTTATGCTTCTGTTGAAGCTATCTGTCAGTGTTATTTCAGCTTCATTAAAAAAAACATGTTTATTAGTACAATTTCTGGTGAAGAACTACACTACCCATGATCCCGAAGAGAAGGATCCACCAATCGGAGAATCGCGGCAAACAAAGCTCATTAAAAGAGCTCTGCAGCGACCGCCTACTCCTATGAGGCACTGTGAAGTAAATATCTAAATATTTTGCATTAAATGTAATGTATATTTACAATCAACAACTTTTAATCAAAAGTTTGACTTTTTTCCATTGATTTTAATTTGATTGTCATTCACAATGCTTGATGGGATTGTAGTACATTGCCTCATTAAAGACGTTTAAGTGCACAGTCTTGTACCTTTTTGACTTTTTGTCTGATTTTCAAGTACATTTTTTGTTTCAAATCAAAGTTTGTAATGTTTGGATTCACTTTGGAGCTGAAAAATGGAGTATGAAAGGATTTTATGAAATCCCTATGGAAAAATTAATGGGAAAAACACTTTTGGAACCAAGACGGTTGAGAAAGTGGGCAGGCACTGCTGCACTCTATTGTGCAAAGCTAGCCAGAGTAGCCAATCAGATTGAGCTTGTTGTTATTTTGCAAGCTCTTGTGGTTTTGTGCAATATTTTATGCATCATACGGTCAGTGAGTGGTCTGTTAGTTAGACTTGACTGGAGGAGACTCCCATTAATCTGTGCAGATCTCACTCTGAAATTTCCTCTGTTTGTTGAATGAGCGGCTCCATTGGGCGACAGGAAGTTCATAGTGTCGGCTAGAGGTGGTGAGACAGGATATTCTTGTGATTCACTGAACTTTTGGTTTGATTGTCTCCATGATATATAGTCTCTTCATGAATGTTCCCAACCTGTTTGACATTCTTCTTCCGTTGAACTTTAAAGGAGATGTTTAGTAGAATTTCCAAACATATGGAAGCCCACAGAGGACATGCATTATAATAATTTCTTTAATTTTAAAGGATATTTTAAACTGTCACCTGAGTGTTGTGATGTCATCGCAGGTGGAGAAGCTTCTGGCGTTCTGTGTGGAGAGCCGTCGGCCCCTCTGAGGCGGTGCCAGCCCGCCATCGTTTATGATAATGGCGCACCCGGCGGCGACCAACAGGCCAACAATGTGGTGAGTTCAAACGCGTCCAATAAAACAAGGTTCATGTGTTCTGAATAAGGGTCATCTGAGCTTCTAAATTGGAATGTTTTGTGAGTTAATTATTAGTCATTTATTGGACATCAAGATAACTTTGGTATTGTGTAGTAGAGCACAGTTTGGCTGGGTATACTGTACAGTAAGCTCAGAGGGGCTTTTGTTATTGTAACTGTATTTGGCTCACACAGTAGTGCTGTGTTAACTGACTGTGTGTCTTAAATAACACTGCTGGGTGTGGTAAGAACTAACAGCCGCACAGATGGAGTTCTGGACGCCACAGCTGTTCTCTGGGTCAGTCAAAGCCTCGGCTCGCTATACAGAGAGACAATATTTATTTGTCCTTTTGGAGGAAGTTCTTTCTGCTTTTATCTTCTGCTAAGGTGCTAGCCTTTTTTACAGGTGTTTGTTTCCCAGACTTTTCTGCAAAAAGAATTCTCAGTTCTGCTGATGTAATGAAGTCTGTGTGGGAGGGGCAAAATATCGACCAATAGCATCCACCCAGTTTTTCATGATCCCCGAGTATAATTTCATTCAGAAATGTCACATTATAAATCAGCCACAATGTAGAACAAACACACACAGAAATGACGAGGTGAGACTATAAAACATCAAGCGTAGGGGGCCTGGGTAGCTCAGTGGTAAAGACGCTGACTACCACCCCTGGAGTCGCTAGTTTGAATCCCAGGGTGTGCTGAGTGACTCCAGCCAGGTCTCCTAAGCAACCAAATTGGCCCGGTTGCTAGGGAGGGTAGTGTCACATGGGGTAACCTCCTCGGTTGCTATAATGTGGTTCGTTCTCAGTGGGGCGCGTGGCGAGTTGAGCGTGGTTGCCGCGGTGGATGGCGTGAAGCCTCCACACACGCCATGTCTCCGTGGCAACACGCTCAACAAGCCACGTGATAAGATGCGTGGATTGACCGTCTCCGACGCGGAGGCAACTGAGATTCGTCCTCCGCCACCCGGACTGAGGCGAATCGCTACACGACCACGAGGACTTAAAAGCACATTGTTAATTGGGCATTCCAAATTGGGAGAAAAAGGGGAAAAAAATCCACAAAAAAAAAAAAAACATCAAGAGTGAAAATGTTTCACACAACCAAACAAACACACAAATGAACTGGTAAGACTATAACACAGAGCACTTTTTTATTTTATTTGTTTTTTTTAAGTTAGTGTTAAGTTTCTTGAATAAAAAATTACTCGTTTATTGTTGGTCTAAAATGAAGAGTGCACAAGGATTTTTAGATATTTTTTCTGGAAAACGAGTAATATACTAATTAAAAATTAATCAGTCGTATTTAGTCTTGAGTATATATAATTTCCTTAAGAAATGTTACACTACAAACAAATTAAACATATTTTTAACAAGTATTTTTGTCTTTTTTTCCAGTAAAAATCAAACAAACAATCCCTTGAAACAAGATAAATATACCTGAAGCAATATTTAAATGGTCATACCATAGATATTTGGCTTGTTTTTAGATATTTTTTTATTATTATTATTATTATTATTATTATTATTTTTATTTTTTTTTTCAAACAAATTTTTCACATGTTCACACTTAAACACTTAAAGTGGAAAAAGTCCAAATATCTTATGTTGTGTTGCTTTTCATGGATGTTTTAAAGTGTTTTAGATATTTGTACTGGAAAGTATGAGACTTATTTAAAAATGTGTTACGATGTCAATTTTAGTCTTGAATACAATTTCCTTCAGAAATGTCACACTGTAAAAAACAACAATAAAAAAACATTTTTAACAAGTATTTTGCCTTGTTTCCCATACAATATCTAAACACTTTTAAACAAGGTCCGTTTACTTGATGCAAGACTCATATTTAAATGGTCATACCATAGATATTTAAGCTTGTTTTCAGAGATTTACACTTTAAGTGGAAAAAAATACACCCATTTTCAAGATCTATGGTCTGAAACCAAGTCTTATGCAGTTTTTGCAGTGTAGAAGTGAAATGCATTGTGAATGGTGTTTCATGTTGCCATGAAGTAGTTAAACAAACTGAAGAGCAGATTGAATTTGTACTGATTTTTCACTTCAAGAAATGGTTTACAAATACTGTCCATGCTTCTATTCATTAAGACATCTGATCGGAAATCTGCTCTTGTTTTGCAGGATGAACCAGAACAACAAGACAACAATGGTGAGAATCATTTTACTTCTGGAAATATCAGTATTTTGTTGTAATCTTCCTCAAAAATCCAGTGTTCGAGGCTTTGATTTTCCTCTCTTCTCCTGAGTGTAAACTGCAATGCATGACTCACATTTGTTGAAGAATGTGGCTAATAAACGGTCGGTGAAGTTGTGCATTAGTTCTGGAATTTTCCCTCCGTCTCCTTTAATGAGAGAGACAGACGGACACACATATTCCATGATTCCACGTCTGCTGGCCACCGTTTCGGTCTGGACTCCTCATTAAGGACAGCTGTAGTAACACACATTCCTTAATTTAGATCAGTGCTTCTCAACTGGTTTTGCTTTGCACACAGATTTTACATTAGACTCAACACTGTGTACCTAAATTGGTACAAAACATTAAGTAAATGTCAAATCAAAAATTGAAATGAAAGTTACCATGTACTGCATAGGCTCAACGATCTGAAAAAAATTAACATGGCATCAAGAGGAAAATTTACAGTTTTGTAAATACATAATTATCACTTTGCCATCAGTTTGGTGACGGTGAGAGAATTCCATTCAAAATCCAAGGCTGTGGAGTCTAAAGTAACATGATGATTTGCCTTCACGTTATGCATTGGTCATTTCAGAGGTGTATTGTAACGAAGTACAAATACTTTGTAACTGTACTTAAGTACAGTTTATCAACGGCTTTCCAGCTGGGAGCCTTCCAGTGGCCCAAACAGGGCATTAAGTATTTGGGCATTTTATTCCCAGCAAATCTGTGTGTTAATTTTGATCCTTTAATAAAGTGTTTCGAGCGATGTGGACAGGTGGGCTTCATTACATTTATCGATGATTGTGAAGGTTAATGTTATTAAAATGAATTGTATTCCAAAATTCAACTACATGCTACAATCTTTCCCTGTAGATCTCCCCCCCTCTTATTTCAAGCAATTTGATAGCATAGCAAAGTCCTTCATGTGGAACGGTAAACGTCCCAGATTACATTTTAGTAAGCTGCATAGGCCGATTGACAAAGGTGGGCTAGGACTACCCAAGATTGTTTTATGCATTCGGTCTCAGACATTTGGCTCATTAGTCGCTTCCACCTGAGAGAGCCCCTCCCTAATTTGTTTTGAACAGGAAGTTCTTGCCCCTATTTCGCCATTGCATATCAATCAAACTAATCGGAGAAGTTAAGTTACACCCTGTTATCTCGCATTTGCACTCGGTATGGACAAAAGTGTCCAGAGTGTTTAATTCAGACGTTTATTTGTTGCCTCAAGCATATGGCTGAACCCTAAATTATGTATTATTAAGTCCCCTTTCTGCTGGTCAGAGTGGATTGTGAGGGGGGGTTACTACACTCGGTGACCTATATGAGAGTTTAGTGTTGAGATCCTTTGAAAATATGGTTCAACATTTTAGGATTCCCAGATCTCAGTTCTTTAGGTATTTACAGCTGCGCCACTTGCTCTGCACTATTTTTGGGAGTAGCACACACCCCCCTAAAGCGGCAGATACTCGAAGTGGCGATTACTGCTTTTGGAAAAGGTCATGAGGCATCAGAGTATTACTCCCTGCTAATTCAGAGTCTGGGGGACGGAGCTTTAACTTCTCAAGAGATTATGGGAGAAAGATTTAAACTTGGTATTGGAGGAGGGAGTGTGGGCTAGGATTTTTAAAAAGGTCAAGTCTACATCTAGAGATGCAAGGGTGCGTCTGATGCAAGATTTTACATAGATTCTATCGGACCCCCTCTAGATTGTATAGGCTTGGTCTTAAAGACACACTCACCTGTTGGTGATGCCAATCAGAAGACTGGGACACAACCCATGTTTTTTGGGGATGTGTTAAGATCCAAGAATTTTGGTTGAGGGTTCAGAGCTTTATGTGTGACGTATTGAACTCGGTTTTCATTTTGCCCCAGACTCTGTATCTTAGGCGATGGGGCGGTTATTAGTATTGGGGATAGTAATTAAAAAAGTTGGGTCCTAGCCGAAGTTATGATCGGCAGACGAATCACCCTCAGGGGTTGGAAGTCAGCTGGGGCACCCTCGTTTCGGGAGTGGTATGGGGAGATTGGCGGGGTGGCGGCATTTGAGGAGGTGACTTTTTTTTTTTTTTTTTTTTTTTTTTTTTAGAAGGCTGGGAAAATGGGATTTGTTTGAATGTTCGGGGGGAGGGGTTTAATGTATTGTACTTGAGTATAAATATTTCTTTTGACTTCTACACTACATTTTGAAGAGAAAATTGATACTTTTACTCTAGAGCCTTTCATTACTTTTGCGACTGAACACCGCAAAAAATGACAAGCTCTGCAGTTGCTAGGGTGTTCTAGGTGGTTGCTGTGTGTTTGCTTATTGGCCCAAATGAAAAGAGCCTAGTCTCTATTCTGGTCACTGAATATGACTGGTCCCCCTCCTTCAATGTTACAGTTTGTTATGGACTTTTTCCAGTCACATGTATGTTTAACACACTGCCAATATAAACACTATCAGTTATGTTGTGGTTTAAACTGCATTCAAGTCCTCATGGAAAGTTCTTACTTATTGTACAAGTTCAGAAGTCGTAATTTCGATGTAATGAGCGTTCAAGTGATTTTAGTTGGACTGAAAGGACCTGTTTTGCAATTTTTCATCTTTCACTTTTTTTTTTTGTAACACCAATGCAATAACATGTACATGTATTCACATGTACATTGCATATTAGGTGTGTCTTATTTGATCATTCTTGTCTGGCCACATATACTGATGGGAAATGTTATTTTGTTGCACAAGACCTCACCTCATATAAACTAGATAAATGAGTCTTATTTTCTGGCAAGCTTTATTCATCAATAGGACAAAAACTACATTCGATCTAAACTGTACAGTCACCAATTTGCTTGATTCTTGCCATGCTTCTTAAATTGGCATGCCCCCATCTAAGAAAATCGGCACTCCAAGACAATCTCACTGGATTTACGACTTTGTGGTGCTGTTCATGTACGCTAATCTCATAAATGATCATTCTGACATGACTTGAAAGCTTCATTAAAGGGATAGTTCACTCAAAAATGAAAATTCTCTCATTTTCGCACCCTCATCCCAGATATGTATGACTTTCTTTCTTTTAGAAGAATATCTCTGTTCTGTATGTCCTTTCAATGTAAGTGAATGGTGGCCAGACATTTGAAGCTCCGAAAAGCAAATTAAGGCAGCATAAAAGTAATCCATAAGACTCCAGTGGTTTAATCCATGTCTTCTAAAGCAATCCAGTTCCTGGATCGGTATCGGCTCCGATACTGAAGCTTTCAGACTGATCGGGTATCGGTCCGAGCTCGATCCAATTCCGATACGGTGTGTTAGCCATATTCGTTACAAGCTCCAAAAATGACATAAAAGAACCATAAAAACACCATTAAAGCAGTTCATATGACTCGTGCATTTTATTCAAAGCCACTTGAAGACGTGCGATAGCTCTGTGAATCACAAAAGGCTGTGTTTAATAAGTAAATATATAGTATGCGCAGCGCCAGCGCGTTAGTGAATGGTGCTGCTCTGTTGACACAAACTCACGCACAGGCTGGTGATGCACTCGCGGCTATTTTTGAGCGCTACTCAAAAACAGCATCTCAGATGTAGATGCTCAATAGTTCGGTTCACTTATAATATGCGTTTAGAACGGCACCGGAGGTGCATTTGAATTTGAATAAGAACCGAATTAAACTGCTGTGAACTTGCCTACAAACAGACACATACAGGACTTCCTGGAGAGTTCAGAATGTCAAAATAAAAGCCTGAGGGTTTAAAAAGTGCACAGATTAAATATAATACTGTTATATTTAAAATTACAATTAAGTCAATAATAAGAATATTAATAAACAATGTATTATTGTCATCTAATATTTGTTTACAATTTATAACAGTTGAATGGGATCCAAAAGATAACTGTGTGAATGAATAGTGGACTGATGTCTTACAACTAAATTGAACAATAAAAGAGATCCGAGTCCTTTAAAGTCCAGATGCAAGTTGAAACATTTTTGGGGGAAAAAAGAAGAAAAAGGCAAAAATAAAACACTGGTTTCTTTTCGACTGAAGACATGAAAACTGGAATTACTGTTAATTTTGCTGCTACATTATCCAGTATACTAGTTAATAATAAAGTGTTTATTAATAAGCTATACATTTATATTGAAATAATGTGTAGTTAGAGGATTGTGTTTCTTTACATATTAAAGAGTACTTCCAATTAGTTCCACTCAATAATGTAAAGATATTCTAAACTGATTATGCAAAAAAACAACACTGGTATCGGCTTGGGATCGGTATCGGCCGATACTGAGATTTCCGATGTCTGAATCGGAAAATAAAAAGCGGCTAGTTTGTTCTCACACTAAGCCAACTGTATCTCTTCAGAAGACATTGATTAAACCACTGAAGTCGTATAGATTACTTCATTGTGTCAGTGACTGCCCATGCGCTTGTGTCTTGTGATGAATGCAGCGCTCCTGCATGTGACTCTGCGCTGTTTTTAATCAGAATACCCCTCTTTAGGTGATATTAATGTAAACACAGCTGTTAATGAATTATGAGAGTGTAAACAGATGGGATTAAATCTGCGCTGTCAAGATATTAAAGCAAACACAGCCGTTAATGTATAAGCAGATGGGACAAATTCTTCAAAATGTTAGATCTATGCGATGTCTAAATGTATATAATCTGCATGCTGTCTAGTTATAGGCATTCAGGCATTCTTAATCAAATCAGTATTGATGTATATCTAATAATCACACAGTAAAGACTGTCAAATATTAAAGTAGTTTCATTTTGCATTAAATTACGTTTCATTACTGATTTATGCGACTGCAGGGCTTATGAAGCTGTTAGCCAGCTAATACTTCCAAACCGTCTGATTTCATGACTGTGATTCAGCTTGCTATTTCACTCAATGGTGTATATCTTTGACAAACTGCTTGTGTTTTTAGCAACACACACGATCATCTAGATGTAGAACATTGGCTAAATTATAAAAAATGACAATGTATCATTTATATCGTGATTTTTATTTTATTTTTTTCTAAACATTGAAATCGTTGGCTGAACCGCACCTATGACCAGAAAGAACAGAGCACTTCCTGCAGGAAATAAACAATATTTCCTCTGTATCAGGCTGAATGGTGAGACGTTACACTTATGGGATCTTTAGGTGTACATCTGTACTCCCATCACCATAAAATGCAAATATACAGACATTAAAATTCATTAGAGACCCAATACTGATATGCTCACTGAGTTTGCAGTTGTTTTTCCAGTAATGGATAAGTACCAGTACTTCTTACATTTTGACTTTTAAGACTATCAGTAGGACCAAGTACCAATTTAATTCGGGTAACCACGCTGTTTGAGTAAGCTCTCAATGTGACCAGTCCATTGTGCTTCTTGGTTAAAGTTAGATTAATTTAAATGCAGTCAGTTATGGCTTATGAAAATGTAACGGACAGAACTACCATGAACTCCGAGGTTGTTAATCAATGGAATATGCTTCTGTTGAAACCATCAGTCCACGTTATTTCAACAACAAAAAAAAACAAAAAAAATGTAATAGTGGAATTTCTGGTGAAGAACTTCACTACCCATGATGCTGAAGAGAAAGATCCACCAATCAGAATTATAGCAAACAAAGTGCACCAAAAGAGCTCTGCAGCGACCACCCACTCCCATGATGCAAATATTTTGCAAAAAACATAATTGTTTTTGTACTAGCAATTAACACATGAAATTAATTGTTATATATTTCCATTTATTTCAATGACATCAAAAATGTAATGTGGAAAAAGTTCCGGAAAAATCAAGACGGCTGAATACGTTTACTTAAAGCTAAATTATATAATTTCTATGACAATAGCGCCACCGAACGGAAGTGCAAAAATAATGTTTTTAAAAACGCCCCTCATCTGCAGTTATTCAACAGTCAGATAGCCCCGCCCCCAACTCATGCCATTGGTTGAGTAACATTGTTGGGGGCGGGTCTAAGTGGGGCGCTCCAAACAAACACAGTCATTTTATAGTGCCACAGAGACCAAACATTCACGGTTTGAGAAAATTAACCTCTGAATGACTTAACCCTGATAGCACATGAACATCACCCAGACGTCTATTTGATGTGTTTGTTTACATCTGGAAGACTCATTTTGTAGGTTGTTTGCTCATCCGCAATACGTCTATAAGACATTTCCTCTCGGATGTCAGTGAGACATTCATCAGATGTCTCTTGAGACATTTATGATTCAGAATGTTTGTAAATCTGATCTTTTGAAGATGTTTAGCAGATGTTTATTAGACTGTGATGCTTTCCAGATGAAAAGATCTAAAACGGACATCTCGGAGATGTACGTGTGCTAACTGGGATTTGATGTGTGTTTACACGTCTGGAAGACTTATTTTTTTAGGTTGTTTGATCATCTGCAATATGTCTACAAGACGTTAGCTCTCTGATGTCAGTAAGACATTCATCAGATGTCTCTTGAGACGTTTATGATTCAGAATGTTTGTAAATCGGATCTTTTAAAGATGTTTAGCAGATGTTAATTAGATTGATGCTTTCCTGATGAAAAGATCTAAAACAGACATCTTGGATTTATGTGTGCTAACAGGGATAGTTGTATCTGCATATTAAGCTGGGATAGAAGGAAGTATTAGAACACTGAAAAAGTTACATCAGCTTTAAAAAATTAAGTAAATGTAAAGGATTTTGCTGTGGTATTGAGAAAAATGAAATGCCACTGGGATTGGTATCAATTACTGAAATTTGGGTGTTGTGAGCTCTATCGCTATCCTAACTATTGCTGCTCTGTGTGTGTTTAGATGAGGCCCCGGAGCCGAAAGAGGACGCCGCACAGTCTTCTGCCGCCTCGGTGCCTGCTGGCGCCCCCTCTGGCCGGAGGAACCCTCCCGGTGGCAAATCCAGTCTGATCCTGGGCTGAAACGGTCTTTCATTGAACTTTCTCTGCTCTATCTGTCTTTTCTCTATCTATTGTTTTTTTTAAGGAATTCCCTCTTCCTTCACTATTATTGTGAGCCATGGAAAATTTGTCCTTCACCATCGTTTCATTTTTTCTATTGCAAAAAAAAAAAAAAGAAGCGTTTGTTGACAGAAGCACTTTATGTAAGAGGTCAGTTTCAGCCACTCCTGCAGGATTCAAGGCATGAGAGATTCACATCGACTATCAGTCTGCCCTGGTGTACATCATACAAGGAAAAAAGGACAAAAGAAAAAAAACATTTGTTGCGCAAAATTTCTAAGTACAAATAAAGATTGATATGAATTTCAATGTTTGGTTCAGTTGAGTGTTAATTGCTTGGAATGTCAATTTTCAAGTGTTGCTGACACACATGTGAAGTTATTGAAGTTGATCAGTATGTTGTGATATTAAAGAATTTGTTTATACTGTGTTCCATTCAACTCGTAAAGTCTGAATTTTCAACTGAGACGTTGTGGAAAAACTTGGTAAATGACAATTTGTTGATAATCGCATATTGCATTAAGACAGTTTAAAAAAAAATGGTAGACCATGTATAGGCTACTGCACAGTTTTCAGTAAGTAGTAAGCTAATATTTCATTTAGAACAAGGCCAAAGTTTGTCTATCCAAGGGACACTTCCATTGAGACACATTCAGATCTGATTATGCTCATTTAAATTTCTTAATTTCAAGGGTTGGAACATGAGATGTAGATATCTGGCTCTGCAGTCTCCATAAATACATTTGTAAACGCCCTTATGCAGCAATTAGGAACATCTGTGACTGGGCCATCCAGAGCAGCGCTGAGAAAAGTTACACGCACCACGTGACATCGCCGTCTCACTCTGTACAACTAATGATTCTTGCTGAGTTCGGAATGGCATACTACCATACTATTTCTGCCATAGAAACATATGGCAGAAGTAGTATGGGTAGTATGCCATTACGAGCTCAGCCTCTGATAACCGGGAATAATCCCTGATAGCAAACAAACGTCACCCAGATGTCTATTTGATGTGTTTACATCTGGAAAACATATTTTTTAGGTTGTTTGCTCATCTGCAATACATCTATTAGACATTGCTCTCGAATGTCAATAAGACATTCATCAGATGTCTCGGAGGCATTTACGATTCAGAATGTTTGTAAATCTGATCTTTTTGAGATGTTTAGCAGATGTTAATTAGATTGACGCTTTCCAGATTAAAAGATATAAAATGGACATCTCGGAGATGTACGTGTGCTAACAGGGTTGTGATCCTAGAACTTATGACGTCTACTTTTACCAATGCTTGTTTGCAAGTAGTTCGCAAACTGTTCCAACTGATCAGCCTGATTAAACGAAACGAAGAATCATCTCAAAAGAACCATTCGTTCATGAACCGGATATCAGGAAGTGACTTGGTCATTTTTGGAAGGAAAACAATTACGTAAACATCAGTGAGTATTAGCAAAGTCTTTCTAGCAAGTCCACTGTCGGCCATCTTTGGAACACTCTCTCGGGAGGCTATTTCCAGTCATGCCAGTGCAGTTCCTATCTACTTGAATGGGGAAAGACTGAAATCGAAAAAAAACGGTTGGTCAAGATGACAATCAAAGAACATCTTTCCAATCAGCAGTAAAATCGGACAACACTGGAGTCATAAACTGTGCTTCTTTACCTCAGATTACTCTAAAAAAACGCTATTTCCCCGGCTTTTATAGCTAATGAACATGTGCGTTCTCAAGATGATTGACAGGCGATGTCTGTATCTAAAAGGTGATTGGCTCTTTTACCTGGAAGGCGGGACTCTCTACATGGGCGTTCCAATTTCTCCCATTGATTTAAATTGAAGTGGCTCGTCTCTACTGAATAGTCTCTGTTATTAGCAAGGGATTTGATGAAGTCCTAATGAAAACATGAGAGTTTGAAGATGGTAAAATAACTTGAAGGTGACACTTTCAATCCCCCACTAAAGTTAGTCAGCTAAAGATAGCCATTGCTCTTTATATCCTGGCAGTGCTAATTTCATTACCATTGTTTAAATATTCAAGTACAAATTAATAAAGTGAAAGGGCCTGCTCTTTACCAGTGTATTTCTGAAAGTCTGGTAAAAATGTTGCATTTATACCATGATTGTTGTTTCATCTGTCATATCAACTTCTATGTTCATCATTTTTTTTAAATATCATTGTGGAGGAGCTAAATGCGTGTTTTAGAGGCTGTACAGCTTTCATATGCAGCATATCAATATTGTCTAGGACCTTATCGTAGCCAGTTTGGTGGATTTGTGGTTACGTTTATGTTTGTTCTGATGTGTCATGTCTTTTATTTTGAAGTCTTGTCTTAATTATTTGTGTTTCGCTTGATTGTTTCCAGGAGTGTCCTGTTTATTAGTCTAGTTAACCAATTTAGTCTTGACACTTGTATTTAAAGATGTTGAGTTATTGGTGTCCTTGGCTTTGTTCAGAGAGACAGCAAAACGTATTTCTGGCATATAAGACTCAAATCGGTTTACCCAGATAGCAAAGTAGCTTTGGGCCGAATTCGGCACCATTTCGGCCATAAGTTTGGCCCACATACCACGTGGGATTACGGTCTAAGATTGGCTCAAAGGTCACTTGCTGGACCAGCATACAAAACACATATTAGATTTTTACAAACCTGATTTACTCCACATTAATATGTGGTTTGAAATGCTTCAGATCAGGTCATTCGGAATGTTATACGTTAGTAACGTCAGACTAAGTGTGGAGTATTGTCAAGAACTGCGTCGAAATGCACTAATTTGCACTAACTCCTAATTGAGAACACTGTAACATTCACTGGGCACATGTCACGGGGTTTTGGACGCAGTTAAAGGTGCTGTAAGCGATTTTAGGCATTCTAGCTTCCACAAGACTGAGCTGTTGTATTAGCCATGCCCCCTCTTTCCAAAACCTTGCACTCCAAAGATACCATAAGGGCTTTTCACACTGCATTTAATCCCGGGTTATCTTCATTCTAAATCCCACTTTTAACCCCAGGTAAAGCAATGTTTCACACTTGTAATTTTGAAAGGGGGTTAACACCTGGGTTTATGAAACCCTGCTCCAGAGTAGGGTTAGCACTAGTGGTCGACCGATATGGGTTTTTTAATGGCCGATACCGATATCCAGAGAGCAGGGTGGCCAATACAATGCCGATATATCACGCAATTTAATATAGTAAATAACAAACATAAATTGCTAAAAATATATATTTCTCTTATTTAGCTCTATATTTACTCAGTTTCCCACAAAACTACAAAATAATATTGTATTTTAAATGGTAGATAGCATTTTCTTCAGATTTCTGTTTAATCAAATTTTAGTAATTTATTTGCACATGAAGAAATTGTTAATATATTAGGAAGAAGGAAATAACAGTACACACAGTAGTCCAACAACCATGGATGGCATGTCCACGTTAGCAATCGCATTTACTCAAAAAATACTGAATCAAACCAATTGCACATACAGAGATGAATGAATAAGACATTTACTCATCACACACGTGAAGTGTGAAGTTGCACTCACGCGCTCGTGCGGATCCAGCGTGAGCAGCAATCTCCTGACAGTTTAAACGGCCTGGATCGCATGCTTGGATTGTCACGGACTGACCATCATGATTTGTGAATCAGAGGAACTTTTGGTCCTGATCCTGAAGTTTTGATTCTGGCTGATAGAATACGCGCTTCAGATGAAGATATTAGATGAGCACTCGACAGGAAGAAAACACTGGATTTTCGTAAAGTTCGTGAATTCCATCTGTTTAAATGAGGTATCTGCATATTTGCAAACGGTATATAATACAAGCTTTATTGATATTTGCCTTTTATTATTAGAAAAGTTACAGAGAACTGTTGAGGAGAATACCTGTTTGAATACCTGTTTCAGAAGAAGATTTCTGAGTGCTCCACAGGATGCTGGATTTGCTCAAGTTTTGTGAGGTTGGTTTATTACATCTGTTTAAACGAGATATGCGCATATTTGCAGATGGTATATGATATTAGTTTTAGTGATATTTGCATTTTTATCATTGGACAAGACAGTTCAAAGTTACAGGGAGCTGTTGAGAAGAGAGAGGGAGAATAAAACAGGCGAACACTTTAACATTATGAGCTCAAACGCGTCTGCCGTGGCTCTGATATGCAGACCGTTTAAATGAGACTGTGTTGCACACTGGTTTATTATTGTAGTAACACGATGGCACGTAACAACAAAACGAACCGTGACTGGTCGTTTACATGTCTTAGTCGCTTCACATGCAAGCAGGCGATACTCGGCACCCTCAAGAAACAAATCGGCCAAACAGGAAAATGTATCGGCCGATGACGATAATGAAAAAAGTCAGAATATCGTCCGATTTATCGGCCTCAGCGATATATCGGTCGACTGCTAATTAGCACCGCATTTTCGGGGTTAACCCCACGTTGCAGTGCCAAAGGTATACAATGTGAAACGATGCAGTGTTAAAATGTTTCAGAAAGTTGTTTAGCGACAGACAACCAATCAAATAAAGCCTCAGTACTTACCTCATTAAATATTAATGCACTTTGTACCTTTGCTGAAACTTTCACACGCTGTTCATGTTCTCCTTCTGAGGGAAACCGGTAAAGTGTGGAACAGTGGTGGCAAACACGATAACTGCCATGATGAAGAGACAGTATTCCTTGTTTTGTGGCATATTTCTGAAGATGAAATACAAACAGAGACTATTTGCTTGGCGACATTTCACAGACATTTGACAGGCGGCGTGACTGTTGCGAGCTGTTTCGTCAAATCAGTGTTATTGACACCGCAAATAATAACCTGGGGTTAACGATTTCAAGTGTGAAAAGCCCTATTGAGACAGACACAGAAGAGCAGCATTAGTGTTTGTTCCCACAGTTGTCAAATACAACAACAGCAAAATAGTGCCCTCAACTGACAGCTTTTATGAATTTGAATATGGCATTGAGCCTCGATGATTCTCTTCAACTACAAAACTATGAGAAGGTGTAAAATGATTGGCAGGCAGAAAGCTTTAAAGACTGTGGACACATTTTTGTTTGCTTGTTTGATATCTCAGGACACTTATTTCAGAGCTATTTTTCAGGAAGTAGGAACATTTTCTGCATACCATTCCATAAAAGACGCTTACAGCACCTTTAATGTATTAATTTGTAAAAATGCCTCCATCGCTTATGTTCTCTTAAACAATGTTGAGTTGAGCAAATTTGTGAAATGTCATGAGAGACATGAGCAGAGGTGGAGTTTCCAGTTTTCCATCCTCTCTTTTCATGTACTGTCTTCTGTCTCTTGGTGGTGTTGTGATGCTTAAGTGCTTACTATGTCAATCGATGTTGATTCTCAGACTACTGACTACAATGTCTGACCAAACAGATTTCATCATTAATTTAGGACAGTCAGCCTTAAGATTAAATTTGAAAATCGATTATGTGTGCAAAGACTATTTGACCTGTACAAAAGACCTCTTACAGTCAGACTAAAGGAACATTCAGGGTTCAATACAAGTTAAGCTTAATTGACAGTATTTGTGGCATAATGTTGATACCACAAAAATAATTTTAACTCGTCCCTCATTAAGCTTTTAAGCTTCATATGAAACACACACACAGAGTATTCTGGTTCAGTTGATTAGCAAGTTTCTGAAGAGCCCATGACATCAGAATCAGAGTTTTTTTACTTTTAGTTCATGCTTTGCTCCAAAATGTAGGCAATATATTTTAGTAAGATATTTTGTATGTTAATCACAGTACGCAGAAGGGTTTCCTCTTATTTCAGGACCGATCTCAGGAGGACCCTTGTCTCAATGTAAACAAACATTTAGGAGTTCTCAACTTCTGGCTGTACGGACAAGAGCAGCATGTTTGGTGGTGTCCAGGTGCCCGTCATTGGGCTCAGGTGTGATTCCCAGCAGGTGGCACATCAGCGGGTAGATGTTCACAGTCTCAAATGGACCCACCTCCAGATTCTTCTGGAAGTCTGGTCCCACCACCCTGAAAAATGGCTTCATGTCCAGAGCATGGTTATCAAAGCCATGCTCTCCTTTATGGAACTGCAGTGGCAGATACTGCAGGACAAGAACCAGATAAAGAAGGTAAACAGAGTTAGAATAGTAGACATGTTCCAGTGGCGTAGCCAAGGGTGGGCACACCCAAATTAGACCCAGGCCCACCCAGAATATTACAGATTATACTTTGACTTCAAATATATATTTATAAAATAGTTTAAAAAAATGTATCAATTCTGATTTCTTGAGCTGAAAGTGTGAAAGAACTGTTTGGATGTGCTAGGGCTATGTGCTCTGTAAGGGAAACTTTGGTTAAAAAATATTTGGGCAAAAACTTGGCCCATCCATTTTTATTGTGGCCCACCCAAAAGTAATTTCCTGGCTATGCCCTTGACATGTGCAAACATAAATATTCCAGATATTCCATAAATATTCCACCTATCAGCAAACAAAATATTGATATTTACAGTGAGCTTGTTAACAAGCACGTTCTTACACTGACTATAAGGGTGAGGTCATGAACGGTTTAAGCATAAACGGATCGGCATACGTAGATTTCTGCCCATTTCTCTGATTTCGCGTAGCATTTGAACACCTTTACAGGCGTTATTACCGGCTTATCCAATGTGCACAAGTGTTGTGCATGTGACTGTTGAAGTTTTGACATCAAAAGCAGATAATGTCAAATCTAATGTAAATGCTTTTTTTTAAATTGATTTTGTTTGCGTGTAAACGGATATAACGGCATGGAAATCAATTCAGAGATTTTTAAGATGAACACTGAATAAAAAATTGACCCCACTTACTTTCTTAACACATGTTCCTGGTCTTATTTTCTGTTATTCATTAGTGCACATAACTCCAAAGATGGGGGGAAAAAAATGTTTGTCTTCGTAATCTTTAAATAAAATGTATCAACTTGCTCTGGCTCTGAAATGACTTTCTTTTTTGGCTGATGTCACCTAGCCAAATACTGTAGCCTTATAGGCATTAAGACATGGTTTCTGTGATTTCCTGGAGGTGTTTTGCTTACTGTGTACAGTACAAGGGCGTAGGTTCGGTTTGAAAGTTGGTAGGGACATGTTGCATGGAGGACATTATTCAAAATCTTGATATTAAGAATGCAAGAAAGTGTAGTGTCTATAGGCACAGTATTTCCTCATATAACAAGTGTCATTTGCTGTTCCTCTGCCCCACCATATTAAATATTAGCCTGTTTTTAGCCACTGTTTTGATCATGGTTTTATTCTCTGGATCTGATAGACAAAACATGCTTTTCCTATTTCCCCTGATGTTCTTTTCCAGTGTGCAAAATACTAGGTGCATACTATACACTTGCCTAATATTTGCTCTCTGAATGATGCATGCATTAAAATGATCCTGCAAGTTAATTTCTATAAAAAATGACATTATATATTGTGCAGCCTCTCTCGCCACCACTAAATACTCAGTTTGGGATGGCAGTTGTCTGTGCAGTTATATTAGCATTTTTAAATCCTGCACCTGTAATCCACCACTTCACCTGGCAGTTATTTAAATATAAAGGAGTCTTCATCAAGAGGGCGCTGACCACCCGTAAAAGCAGAATCTTCCGTTGGGCCACATACAAATGTACATGAAAAGCATGCTTGTCTATTAGTTTAAAGGATTAGATACAAATTATAATACGCCCATGTAATCTTAAGAGAATGATTAAAATCCTCATACAGTAATCACAAACAACTTTTATTGGTGCATCAAGAACAGCGCTGAGAAAAGAAACAGGTGCCATGTGATAATGCCTTTTATGCGCTCGATGTTGGACAATAATTTACATGAATAATGATACTGAGAATATATAAAAACCTATTATAAATTTTAAGTATTTTCTATGTGGTAAAATTGCCCAAATGTTGGTCGGGGCATTTTTGATTTTTAGAAAGTTTGATAGGGACATGACGCTATCATCGCTACCTAAATCTACGCCTATGATACAGTATATACTGCATACTGTCTACTATTTCAAAATAGTGCATGGTTTATTGACAAATAAGTTTGTCTGAGCTGAGAAAAATGATAAATCTTTTATAAATAAGGTATAAAACGTCAAATTTGTAGAAATGTAATATTTGTGTTCATGTTGATTTCACAATTTTTTTTTTTTTTTTTTTTTTTTTGCATTTTCTACAAAAACAAATAAATAATTAATGAGTTTAATGCATTTTACTTGATGGTTACACCACATGGCATTTTTAAAGTACTTTGAATGAGTGTACACAGCTTTAATTATTAATTTTAATTAATAATATTGAAGAAAATGTCCCTTTTCATAAAAATGTACAAATACAGTTGAAGTCAGAAGTTAACATACACTTAGGTTGAAGTCATTAAAACGTATTTTTTTAATCACTCCACAGATTTCATATTAGCAAACTATATTTTTGGCAACTCGTTTAGAACATCTACTTTGTGCATGACACGAGTAATTTTTCCAACAATTGTTTACAGACAGATTGTTTCACTTTTAATTGACTAAATCACAATTCAAGTGGGTCAGAAGTTTACATACAAGTTAACTGTGCCTTTAAGGAGCTTGGAAAATTTCAGAAAATGATGTCAAGCCTTTAGAAAATTAGCCAATTAGCTTCTGATAGGAGGTGTACTGAATTGGAGGTGTACCTGTGGATGTATTTTAAGGCCTACCTTCAAACTCTGTATCTTTTTGCTTGATGTCATGGGAAAATCAAAAGAAATCAGCCAAGACCTCAGAAAAAAATTGTGGACCTCCACAAGTCTGGTTCATCCTTGGGAGCAATTTCCAAATGTCTGAAGGTACCACGTTCATCTGTACAAACAATAGTACGCAAGTATAAACACCATGGGACCACGCAGCCATCACCGCTCAGGAAGGAGACACATTCTGTCTCCTAGAGATGAACATAGTTTGGTGTGAAAAGTGCAAATCAATCCCAGAACAACAGCAAAGGACCTTGTGAAGATGCTGGAGGTAACAGGTAGACAAGTATCTATATCCACAGTAAAACGAGTCCTGTATCGACATAACCTGAAAGGCTGCTCAGCAAGGAAGAAGCCACTGCTCCAAAACCACCATAAAAAAGCCAGACTACAGTTTGCAAGTGCACATGGGGACAAAGATCTTACTTTTTGAAGAAATGTCCTCTGGTCTAATGAAACAAAAATTGAACTGTTTGGCCATAATGACCATCGTTATGTTTGGAGGAAAAAGGGTGAGGCTTGCAAGCTGAAGAACACCATCCCAACCGTGAAGCATGGAGCAACATATCAAGACATCAGCCAGGAAGTTAAAACTTGGTCGCATATGGGTCTTCCAAACGGACAATGACCCCAAGCATACCTTCAAAGTTGTCGTAAAATATATACAGTTGTGCTCAAATGTTTGCATACCCTTGGAGAATTGGTAATATATGTACCATTTTTAAAGAAAACATGAGTGAGCAGGCAAAACACATTTCTTTTATTTCTTATGGGATTCATATTCAGCTGTAGGTTATAACAGAATGGCACAATCATAAAACAAAACATGGCAACAAAGAAAAAAATTAAATGACCCCTGTTCAAAAGTCTGCATACCCTTAGTTCTTAATACTGTGTATTGCCCCCTTTAGCATCAATGACAGCGTGCAGTCTTTTGTAATAGTTGTCTATGAGGCCTCAAATTCTTGCAGGTGGTATAGCTGCCCATTCGTCTTGGCAAAATGCCTCCAGGTCATGCAAAGTGTTTGGTCGTCTTGCATGAACCGCACGTTTGAGATCTCCCCAGAGTGGCTCGATGATATTAAGGTCAGGAGACTGTGATGGCCACTCCAGAACCTTCACCTTTTTCTGCTGTAACCACTGGAGGGTCAGCTTGGCCTTGTGGTTAGGGTCACTGTCATGCTGAAAAACCCAAGAGCGTCCCATGCGCAGCTTTTGTGTAGAAGAATGCAAATTGTCTGCCAGTATTTTCTGATAACATGCTGCATTCATCTTGCCATCAATTTTCACAAGATTCCCCGTGCCTTTAGAGCTCACACACCCTCAAAACATCAGTGAGCCACCACCATGCTTCACAGTGGGGATGGTATTCTTTTCACTATAGGCCTTGTTGACCCCTCTCCAAACATAGCGCTTATGGTTGTGACCATAAAGCTCTATTTTGGTCTCGTCACTCCAAATTACAGTGTGTCAGAAGCTGTGAGGCGTGTCAAGGTGTTGTCGGGCATACTGTAATCGGGCTTTTTTGTGGCATTGGTGCAGTAAAGGCTTCTTTCTGGCAACTCGACCATGCAGCTCATTTTTGTTCAAGTATCGTCGTATTGTGCTCCTTGAAAAAAAACACACATCTTTTTCCAGAGCAGCCTGTATTTCTCCTGAGGTTACCTGTGGGTTTTTCTTTGTATCCCGAACAATTCTTCTGGCAGTTGTGGCTGAAATCTTTCTTGGTCTACCTGACCTTGATTTAGTATCAAGAGATCCCTGAATTTTCCACTTCTGAATAAGTGACTGAACAGTACTGACTGGCATTTTCAAGGCTTTGGATATATTTTTATATCCTTTTCCATCTTTATAAAGTTCCATTATCTTGTTACGCAGGTCTTTTGACAGTTCTTTTCTGCTCCCCATGGCTCAGTATCTAGCCTGCTCAGTGCATCCACGTGTGAGCTAACAAACTCATTGACTATTTATACACAGACACTAATTGCAATTTAAAAAGCCACAGGTGTGGGAAATGAACCTTTAATTACCATTTAAACCTGTGTGTGTCACCTTGTGTGTCTGTAACAAGGCCAAACATTCAAGGGTGTGTAAACTTTTGATCAGGGCCATTTGGGTGATTTCTGTTACCATTATGATTTAAAAAGGAGCCAAACAACTATGTGATAATAAATAGCATATGATCACTATCCTTACATAAAAGACAGTGTTTTTGCATGATCAGTCATATTTCCAAATTCAATGCCAAAATTTCACAATTTCTGCCAGGGTATGTAAACTTTTGAGCACAACTGTATATATATATATATAAATATTATTCTTATTTGTTTGTTACTTCACAAACTGTCTTGAGGGTCAAAAGGAGTCTTCTGTGTGTATTTTGTATTTTTCTTGTCTATCAAAATGGCATGCTGGTTAACCCACCTGACTTTGATTTGGTGGACAAAAGTTTTTCAAATATTAATCATATTTTAACATTTGTAATTTTTTTTTTTTTTTTTGAAGAAATAACAATAAAAGGTTTTTCTGCACAACTCATGGCAACTTTTTTCTTAAAAAATTCAGCTTTTAATGACACATATATTTTATTATTTTTTTTATTATTTTTTAAATAATGTGATAAATTCTTCACATTGCATGTTTAATTCAGCTAGTGGCGTCCAGTTGTCTTGAACGCTTCTTGAACGGTTATTTAGCGTTTCTAATCTAAGGTGGTGTAAAATGTCTTGGCAGTGCGATCAAACAATGAGTCAGAAATGAGAAATAATGATGATCACTCAATCTGCTGTATTTATTTTGAGTGTTGAGGCTGCCTTAAACAGCAGAGGACGCCACAGACCACAGGATTTTTCACAGATGGTTATGGTCTGGGGTTGTCATGGTAACAAGTGCAGTCTCACCCTGGGACCCCCATATGGTGAAATTCAGCAGACACAGCTGGTGAAACCTCCTGCTAAGTTTTGTTTGATTGTAGGATCCTGTTTGGGTTGATGAAAAGTTTAGGATACAAAAAAAGGAGTTGATCTCTGGCTTTGTTTGATTTACGGATGCTGTCGTGTTCGGTTGCTGCATTTTAAGGATTGACCTTTGACATCTGTTGGTCAAAGGTCAACAGGCACTCAAAGCTGCCCACTCAAGTGACCTGATCTTCCGTGTTGCCAATCGAACAGAGTATTGATTGCTAGCAATGAAAATTAAGACAAATCAGAAGGGCAAAACATTTGTACTGTAGAGTCAACAGCTCATTGTGGGTTTGTTTCGTTGCCTTGTAATTTGATATGACATACTTTACATTTTCTTAAGAATAAACAAAAATAGGCCTAATTTTCATGTAAACAAAATATTATTTCATTCATTTGATCTTAGGGTGAAATATCACCTGGACAAGTGCTTGAGATTCACCTTTATAGAGAGAAATAATATGTCCTAATATATCTTTGATTAATAAAATGCAGCCTAAAAAGTAAACACAATATGTATGTTTTTTTCTGTTATGTAATGTTTACGGCTCTCAGCTTTGATGTGAACTGGTCAGAGAGATCTGTGTAAATGAGAGTGTCCATAAACCATAGATAATCTATGAATTGGACGCTTTGATTCTGTGATATAACCTAAAACTGACAGCATACCATAGGCATTCTTACATTCATGTGGATCAATCACTTTACATTTCACAGATCACGTCATGCTCAGAATGAACAGAATAAACTGGGAAACGCAAAAAAAAAATGACTTCCTGAATCTAGCTGTATATTGCTACATTTGAGTTCAGATTTTTTAGCTTGGAAGGTCGATTTTCAAATTTCAAATTTGACAACACGATGTCACAGAAATGGCTAAATTAGAGAATATGTCCAACTTCAATATGCTGTGACATTCAAGCATTTGTTAATACTGTGTTCCATTTTTCTCAAAGTCTGAATTTTAAACTTCCAGAAATAGATATGTTAAATAAGGTAAATGATCCTCTGTGTTGATAAGTCTACACCTGCAAAAGAAAAAAAGAAAAGCAAATGCTGCCATTATTCTTTATACATCAGTTTCTGTACTTCAGACAATATAATGGTACATGGACTGAAAACTGACTCATCAAGTAGGAACATCCCACATCTAACTTAATGGAATGCAACATTTAGGATGGTAGAACAGGTTAGAGGTTGTCATGTTATTCAAGAAAAAAAACCTCGTTCACATTCAAACTTGCCTTCTCTGACCAAACATTCGAGTGCCAACATTCGTAAGGGCAAACTGAGGAATTTTATAAAGCCTTATCTGGTAATAACAGAAATGTTGTGGAAACTCATTGTTCAAAATGCGTGGGAACCCTACATGCAGTAACCCACAATGCAGTGCACTCAGTTTAACCCTTTATTTTCATTGTGACAAATCAAGGAGTAATATCAGCCATGTCTTTACTTTTATTACTGTTATCTCATCCTTGACTCATTATTTGATCAGACTGTCAAAAGATAACATTTTTACACAAAATTGAATAATAATAAAATAAAAAAAATAAAAAATATATATATATATATATATATATATATATATAGATATATATATATAAATATATATATATATATATAGATAGATATAGATATAGATATTATTATTATTATTTTTTTCAAGATAACTGGATGTCATTCACTGTTTGAAACATTTATAATAATTGTTATAATAATTTTATATATATATATACAGATATAGATAGATATAGATATATATATAGTGTAGCAGTAGTTTGTGTGCTATGTGTGTGTGGCATTCACAGACTACTGTTACAGCGCTCATCTGTGACAGTTCCACTGTATAACTTAAATGTGAACACAACAATCATAATGGGAATTGATAACATGGTAACACTTTAAATTAAGTTTCCATTTGTTAACATTAGTTAGTGCATTAGGTATCATGATCAAACAATGAACAACATTTAACGTTTAATGCACACCTAGCCGTGAATTATCCCGCTTATACCATGGACACTTGCCAGCATTGATTACACCTGTCATTGATTTTTACAGTGCAAATTTTGACTGCAAGAATAACAATAACGGTTAACTTCATCTACGGGTCGTTAGATCTACAAATCTGTCCCTTTCTAAATCAAACACTTTAGTTAAAGTAGTGTGATAAAATCATAGTTTTTTGGAGATCAAACACTCTTTAAAAACTGTGAATTTAAATATTAAATCCAGAAATAATAATAGACACATAATTTAGAAGGCTTGGCACTCCTCAGAACATGTAATATTTAATTTCTATTCTTTGTACTTTTCACATTAATATGGAAAAACCAGTGTTGCTGACGTGACAGTTGTAAAAGTAGCACTTACTGTACAAGACCAGGAGAAAGTCATCCAAAACGCTCAAAACCCGTAGACTTTGGCCTCTGAGACATCCATATGGTATCCATTAAAGCTGCATGATTGATTGAATTAAGAATGAAATTGCGACATGGTCTTGAATAATTGCAAAACAGTTTCCTTAAGAGCTTCAGTCAGCAATGTGTGATCGTGGGGCGCCCTCTAGTGGCTATAGATGCACATGTTGAGCAGACAGTGCAGCTATTTTAGATGATGTTTTATCATATTACAATATAAATTGACTTGCCTCATCTTGACAGACAGCGAAAGGCACATTTGATGGGTCCCGGTTACCTTCTCTCCCCCTCCGTGGGAAAAAAAAAGCTGATTGTCAAACCATACTTTGCTTACAAGCGCTTTGGGTGAGTAATACAGGACAGATGAACACTGTTGCCTTTTCCGTGTTTTCTGTAGCACTTCACAGTTGATATAAAGATGGTACTACATGACTTGATGATGTTGTTTTATGATGTGACGGTTATTCTCAGCTCTGAGACTATATTCACGTCCGGAGGCCATTTAAACAGAGGCATAAACTCTCAATGTCTCTTTATGGAGGACAGCAGAGAAGGCGCATTAATATAGGACAGTGATTAAAACTGACTGGAACTACCTGTGTATTAAATGGTTTTAACACCTGCATTTCATCCAATCAGAATCAAGTATTCAAACAGACCATGGTATAATTTTTTTTTTAATATGTTGAATTTAATATTAACCAAGAATAATAAATGCTGTAAAAGTATTGTTCATTATTAGTTCATATTAACAAATGGAACCTTATTGTAGTGTTACTGATAACATCATACAGATCGAATAGTTATAAGTCATAACGTTAGTAAAGTTTCAACTCATAAAATACAAGATAAAGATAAATGTACCATTTTAGGTTGTGTTCGGACTTGTTTTAATCACAATGCTATTCTGTAAGTTACGGTGTGCTATTTACCATATTCAGTTTTTTTATGAAGTAATAAGCAAAAATGATTGCCCCCAAGTAATATACATACACGTTTTTGTAGCGTTTTTGTTTATTTCCTCGTGAAACCAACAGAATATGGGAAATGGCATGTCATTACGTGTAGCAGATGACTAAAACCAGCCCCAAAACAACCTAACAGTATTCCCATTACTGGCTTGATAGTAATATTAGGGAGGCCAGCAGGGGGTGCTCACCCTGTGGTCTGTGTGGGTCTTGACTCCTAATGACCCAGTACAGTGACAGGGACATGAGATGTTAAACCGAGGTCCTGACTCTCTGTGGTCAGTAAAAATCCCAAGTCACTTCTCGTAAAGAGTAGGGGTGACTCTGGTGTCCTGGCTAAATTCCCCCCCATTGGCCCTTCTCAGTCATGGCCTCCTAATAATCCCCATCCATTAATTGGCTGTATCACTCCACTCTCTCCTCTCTACCAATAGCTGGTGTGTGGTGAGTGTACTGGCACACTATGGCTGCCGTCGCATCATCCAGGTGGATGCTGCATACTGGTGGTGGTTGAGGAAAGTCCCCTGTTCACTATGTAAGGTGCTTTGAGTATAGTGTCAGAAAAGCACTATTTAAATGTAACATTAATTTATTAATAATATTTCTATTTTCCCGATTATCGGCCAATAATATATTGACTGCTGATATATCGTGGAAGCTGAATAATGCAGGTTAATAATAATGTGGCCTCAGTGAAATTGTAGTAGCTATTTGTATTTGATATGTTGTACTTTCATTGTTGTACACTGGGTGGCGTTTGGGGCCTAGCAGGTGGCAGTAGGTGAGCTGAGCACAAGTGTGCTACTTTCACTCAGTCAGTGTTTGGGATTGACAACCTTACAGGTGTGAGTCTTGAAATGTCCCGTTCATACAACAGCTTACAGTAGCAGTTCAAATGCTGTCTGTATGAATGAACAACCGAAGACACAACCATATTCTAACAGCTGTAACCATAGTAACAGTGACTAAAGATGGCGACATCCATAACACCGGTAAGTCTTATCACATTTGACGGAGCTTTTTTAAATAAAGAGGTCCAATCGGGTCGTGAGTTCATTCATCAGATCATAATTAACTGATAGAGGCTTATATGCTTTTTAACCACGTGCAGAGTGCAGCTTTTGTGTCGCACGGCTTGCCCCCGTGAGCAGCCGGTGGAAGACAGTGGCTGAATCTTCGGATGACACACAGCTAATTTCTCCATCTCCGTGAGTTAACAAAACCCCACATGAAATGAACAAGACACATGCATGTACAGTGCAGCATGGCTCTCACTGTACATGACATAACTAACATCTAATTGTCCAGTAAAGTTCCGTTCACACAGCACAGGTTTGCCGAGAATGTGGATGTTTGGTTATAGAATGCTGTTGTCACTCTCGTAAATAACCGTCCTGTGTGTGAACGTAAATGTCTTAAGCACTCAAAACAGGTCTGACAAACGTATTCTGCTCCTGTGTGAACGTGGCCAAGGGAAGATGAAGGCAGGAGTTGTTGGCAATTTTTGACTGTGACAAGCATGTTGGACGTATCAGGAAAATGTGTCCTTGGATCAATAATTGGATTATCCTTTCCAAATAGTTTCAAGTTGAAATCAAACTTTTCTGTAGATTTCTTGAACTTAGTGTTAGGGTTAGGGTATAAGACATTTCCTTTTTCAATCTTCGCACACTTTGCAACCAGAAAAAAAATAAAAATAAAATAAAAAAATTCTTAAAGTTGCACTTTTTTGAAGTATGTCCAAGTATGGCTTACAGTGACACATAGTGGCCTGGAGTCTTCTTCATTCAAACTCAGTAGTTTTCAGTTACTAATGCCATTGCAGACATTCACTATGCACTGTAAACCAGCATTAATTTAATCCATTAATGAAAGTGTCCAATAAAAGGATGTGATTCTAAAATGGCAGCCTCCATGAGGGTGCCTCCACCCCATGTAGAATAAAAGAGCTTTTATAAGGTTACTGATATGACTGAACTCTTCTTCTCACATGAGTGCTCATGATTTTAAACATGTTTCAAAATTGTTACTGAGTGCACCTTTAAGGGGGGCCTTTTGCCCCGCCGAACCCTATCCTCCTTTTTCCTAGGGGTCTTACTGGGGAAACGAATGTGAGTGGGACTTCCGCTGGAAGTCATTCTACAGCATTCCCTAGCTCTGGCTGCAGTCATTTTAGACATTTTTGCAGTCATTTTATTAAGACGAGTTTCGGAACATCTGATCGCAAATGGTCAGTGCTAAATGTTGTTGTAAATGGGGTGCAAAATGTTTTGTGATTGGATCACAAAAACACATACAGAGGTAGTCAAAAACCACATCACATTTGAGGTTTAAAACGGCGTCCTGATGAGTCCCGTACGACAGCGAAGCACCACCTCTCACCAGTCAATCACCCGCCAAACATACATTTAAACTTAAGTGCGGATTTAAAAGGAAATATCCGTCCGATTGGAAAACTTGATAAAGCAATTACATACCCAAGTATGAGAACTTCACAGCTTTTCCTTAGTGTGTCTGTCTGATTTGAACATGCAAGGTGACAAGATGACACACATCTGAAGCTGAACTAACACAGGTACTCCACTAAAACAACCGATCATTTTGCTTGAAATGTTGCGTTTGTGCTTAGATTAAATCTGAACTGCATCTGGGAGAAATAGCACGCTGGTTTTGATCACACTTTTTTTGTCTTCATGAATTTTTAGCAGTTTATTATTGTTCAGTAACACACTGATATAGTGATTGATGTATGTCCTCATGAAATCATACACACTCTCCTCAAAATCCCAACAGGGCAATGAAAGAATGAATGGACGAACGCCGCAATAACAGCAGTGTTAACTTGACAACGGAAGTAACGCCCATATTTCTCGCTAAGCACCACGGGATGAAGGAAAATGGTGGATAGCGTTTTAATTCAACACTGGGGTCACACTAGTGAAAACGTCATGGTTACTTGTGTAACCTCCGTTCCCTGATGGAGGGAACGAGACGTTGTGTCGATGTAGTGACACTAGGGGTCACTCTTGAGAGCCCGAGACACCTCTGGTCTTTGATAAAAGGCCAATGAAAATTGGCGAGTGGTATTTGCATGCCACTCCCCCAGACATATGGGTATAAAAGGAGCTGGTATGCAACCACTCATTCAGGTTTTATGCTGAGGAGCCGATATAAGGTCCGGCCATTTCAGCGGGTAGTTCAGCGTTGTGGCAGGAGGGACACAAAGTCTCGTTCCTTCCATCAGGGAACGGAGGTTACACAAGTAACCATGACATTCCCTATCTGTCACTCACTCAACGCTGTGTCGATGTAGTGACACTAGGGGTCCCTATACGAAACGCCACAATTGGCTGAACTGTGTTACGTGAACTGGCGGTGTGTGGTGGGCAGACTATTGTGTGCCTCATAGCCAGCACACCAGGTCGACACGTAACCTCCCCCAACATATTTATGAGTGTCGAACGGCCCTTTTTGGGGACAAGTCAACTACCCAAAAGATAGATACAGGCTTAACCCAGTCGTGGCCTCTTTTCCCCTTCTTTTTTTCCACTCCCTAAAAAAGAAGGGGGATTATCCAACTGGGCCACCAGGTCTAGTGGGGGGGTGTCCCTCCCAAGGGGAAGACACCGCGGAGACCACACCTCGCCCAAAGAGGGGGGGGGGGGATATTTAAGTGGCTTATCCGCTTGTGTTGCATGCCACTACCTGGGACGAAACCGGTTCCACCCAGAGGTTGTAGAACCTTGCACAAGTGTTGGGTGTTGCCCAGCCCGCTGCTCTGCAAATGTCTGTTAGAGGGGCACCCCTGGCCAGGGCCCAGGGAGCCACTACACCCCTGGTAGAATGGGCTTGTAGCCTTACTAGGGGCAGCATGTCCTAGGCGACATATGCCATAGTTATGGCGTCAATGAGCCAGTGGGCAATCCTCTGCTTGGAGACAGTGCTTCCTTTCCGCTGTGCACCAAAGCAGACAAAGAGCTGCTCAGAGATTCTAAAGCTTTGCGTGCGATCCAAATAGATGCGTAAAGCGCACACCAGACACGGCGACGACAGGGCTGGGTCTGCCTCCTCCTGGGGCAGTGCTTGCAGGTTCACCACCTGGTCCCTAAAGGGGTGGTGGGAACCTTGGGCACATAGCCCGGTCAGGGTCTCAGGATCACATGAGAGTAACCTGGACCGAAATCCAGGCACGTTTCGCTGACAGAGAACGCTTGCAGGTCACCTACCCTCTTGATGGAAGTGAGCGCAGTCAGGAGGGCAGTCTTCAAGGAGAGTGCCTTAAGCTCGGCTGACTGCAAAGGCTCAAAGGGGGCTCTCTGTAGACCCTGAAGAACTTCAGAGAGATCCCATGAGGGAACGAGGTGCGGTCTGGAGTGGCTTGCAGCGACTTGAAGTGCTGCTGACTCCAGAGAAGAAGACGGCGGGCGAGTTGTGACATACAACGAGAGCGCAGACCACCTTGGCGGTTGACATATGCTACCGTTGTCATGTTGTCTGTCTGAACTAACACGTGCTTGCCCTGGATCAACGGCCGAAACCTCCACAGGGCGAGCAGAAATGCCAACAACTCGAGGCAGTTGATGTGCCAATGCAGTCGCGGACCCGTCCAGAGGCCGGTGGCTGCGTGCCCATTGCAAACAGCGCCCCAGCCTGTTTTGGAGGTGTCTGTCGTGACCACGACGTGCCTGGAGACCAGTTCTAGAGGAACACCTGCCCGCAGAAAGAGAGGTCGGTCCATGCCCATCTTGGGACTCGAGTCTGGAGCCAGTGCTGAAGCGGTCTCATATCCATCAACCCAAGCGGTGGCCACCGCCGAGAATGCCATATGCCCCAGGAGCCTCTGAAAAAGTTTCAGTGGAACCGCTGTTTTCTGTTTGAATGCCTTCAAACAGGCCAGCACCAACTAGCTGCGCTCGTTCGTAAGGCGCGCCATCAAGGAGACTGAGTCCAACTCCAAACTGAGAAAAGAGATGCTCTGAACCGGGAGCAGCTTGCTTTTTTCCCAGTTGACCCAAAGCCCTAGTCGGCTGAGGTGTGAGAGCACCAGGTCCCTGTGTGCGCACAACATGTCTCGAGAATGAGCTAGGATTAGCCAGTTGTCGAGATAGTTGAGAATGCGAATGCCCATCTCCCTTAATGGGGCAAGGGCAGCCTCTGCGACCTTCGTAATGACGTGAGGAGACAGGGACAGGCCGAAAGGGAGGACTTTGTACTGATACGCCTGACTCTCGAACGCAAACCGCAGGAAGGGTCTGTGTCGAGGAAGGATCGAGACGTGGAAGTACGCATCCTTCAGGCCTACCGCCGCGAACCAATCTTGATGCCGGACACCCGCCAGAATGCGTTTTGCGTCAGCATCTTGAACGGGAGTCTGTGTAAAGCCTAGTTCAGAACTCACAGGTCCAAGATTGGCCGCAACCCACCACCTCTTTTCGGGCTGAAAAACCCCTCCTTCATCTCGGCTGGAGGGACAGGTTCTAATTGCGCCCTTCCATAGGAGGGTAGCGATCTCCGCGTAAGGTAGCAGCATTTTCGTCCTCCACCAAGGTGAAGTGGACACCGCTGAACCTGGGCGGATGCCCGGCGAAGTGAATCGCGCAGCCGAGTTGGACGGTCCGGACCAGCCCTTGTGACGGATTGGAAAGCGCAAGCCATGTGTCCAAGTTCCGCGCAAGGGGGACCAAAGGGACAACGTCATCAGACGTACCGGCAGGTGGGGCCTCGCGGCGGGGCGGAGCTCGAGGTGCCACACCACGTCGTGGCCGTGCTGAGTCTAAGGACATCGAAGCACTTACCTGGCTCCATGTGACCACCCCCGGAACAGCCTGGGACGGGGGAGGAAGAGGCCTGTCCTCGTGACCCATGGAGACTGTCACATCGGGGGCAGATTTGTGCCACAGCTGGGTGCTCAGGGGCGGAAGACCGCCGCTGGAGCGCCAAACCTGCCAAATAGAGTGGTGGATGGTGGTCGTGATGACAGCCATGCACACTGGATACGTGACCCAGGGAACAAGGAAACCGTTCTTGCTGAGCTCTTGAGTACTGCAGCCACTTGGGCATGCAGCGCAATTAAATGCAAAAGGTAACAAAAAGATGGAGAGATCTGCTTACCAGCTCCAGAGCAGCGGGTTTCGTTGTCCCTGGGTCGCCCATCTTAAGGGCGCTTTGAAGCCTTTCACGGGTTCTGGGACCACTAGTGTGGCCATCGTCCGCCTGAGAGACCGCGCCGTGACCTCCGTCGCTCGGAGAGCGAGGTCGGTCGCTGAGCGCAGTTCCTGCATCAATCCCGGGGTGGAACTACCCTCGTACAGTTCCTTTAGCGCCTTGGCGGACTTGCAAGAGAGCCATGGCGTGCAGGGCGGAGGCGGCTTGTCCAGCAGCACTGTAGGCTTTAGCCGTCAGGGACGACGTGAGCCTACAGGGCTTGGACGGAAGCTTAGGGCGTCCACACCAGGTGGTGGCGCTCTGCAGGCATAGGTGCACTGCGAACGCCTTTATCCACCGGGGGATTGCCGAATAGCCCTTGGCCGCCCCACCATCGAGGGTAGTGAGGAATCGAGGTAGCATCGAGGAAGCTGAAAAGATCGGGACCGGGCAGTAAAAAGTGCCTCCCGCGACCTTGTCAGCTCTTCATGCACTTCCGGGAAGAAAGGAACGGGGGCGGAGCGTGGCTTTGAGTGGGAAAGCATGTCATCATCTCCGCTTCAGCCTGTGACTGGGCAATCGTCCCCAAAGGGAGGAGCCCAGCTGAGGCTTCCGACTAGACGAGCCCGCTCTCCGATGCTGCGTTCGAGAGCTCATCACTTTCGCGGGCTCCGAATAAGAGGTCGAACTTGCCGTGAGACGAGCTGGCGGACTCATCCGGAAGCCTGATCAGGGCAGACGAGCGTGCTGGGGAATGGGAGGTCTGCGGGGGGATACCCGGCGGAGGCGGTCCCATTGGGGTCCCCAAATCGCCCCCAGTGCTAGCCACGCTGGCCTCATACCCGTGGGTAAAAGGACCGAGGCGGGAGCCTCTGGGGTGGCTTGCTTTCTTACGACCGCAATGTTTCCATGGACATATTCTCGCAATGAGAACATGACCATCCACGAACACTGTCTCCGCGTGAGCAGTGCCCAGACACGAAAGACAGTGATCATGATCGTCAGAAGGCGAGAGATAACGAGCGCAACCAGGAATAACACACAATCGGAAAAGCATCTTTAGAAAGATGCGTCTTTAAAAAGACGTTCCGTGTGTGCCGCTCTTTTAGAGAAATATACTCTTTTAGAGAAATATATTCTTTTATTTCTGCTGAAGCACCCAGGGACATTCTCTGTAGTGCACCAGTGCAGAGGGGGGAGAAGCCGCTGAAATGCGCCGTAAGATTCAGCAGAGGTGAATGAACAGTAGTATTCAGCTCAGTGAGCATGACCGTTCGGCTCCGAAGAGAAAATCTGAATGAGTGGTTGCATACCAGCTCCTTTTATACCCGTATGTCTGGGGGAGTGGCATGCAAATACCACTTGCCAATTTTCATTGGCCTTTTATCAAAGACCAGAGGTGTCTCGGGCTCCCAAGAGTGACTCCTAGTGTCACTACATCGACACAACGTCGAGTGAGTGACAGATAGGGAACTACATTTCAATATCCTGCTCAAAATTGCACGATAACATTGAGAAAGTTAAAATAAATCAAAATACAACTTTTTATTAAACATCACAGGTGCATGAATGTTTTCAAAATATTTCAAATGTAAAAATTAAATGTAATGTTTTTTTAATGAAGGGACAGCGTAATTATGATGTCACCTCAACAGCCTGAATGCCTATAATAACTAGTTTCTCTGTATTTTAATTTAGTTTGAGGCTGGATCCTCAATGCTGTTTTGCAGTCTTTTGCCTTTAGAAATGTGGAAAACGTTGTCTTTAGTAAACTCTCTCTCTTAACTTAACATAATTTCAATGTAGTCCCAATCTTTATTGTACATACTGGTCTACTGATTCAAGCAGTAATGCCCAACAATACTAATCAGCGACAGGGTAAGTTCACCAAATTCTGACATTTCAGAGTTTTCTTTACTACCTGGACAGAGTCTTTTAATTTTGTACTTTTATTAAGGTAAAAAGATTGATGGATGTCACTCATAGGATGCTGTGAGAAAAGTTAATATGCACATATATAGTGACTGAGACATCAAGGAGGTCTGGTGAGTAAATGTACACTTTTATTTATAATGCAATAAGGCATTTATCAAGCACAAACATACATTGGAAGCAAAAGCCAATTTCTGTTTCTCAAAGAAAGCAAGTAATTATTTAAAGAAATCTATCTGATACATTCCCTCAGCTTGAAAAAAGTATAAGGCCTTACTCTATATACTGTATTAAGCAGAGCATTGAGCTGTATAGTTATTTATCTGATCAAAGTTAACAAAACCTCAGAGATTACCAATTTGTCAATTAGCTGATACATTATCCAAAGCAGTTTACAATACTATATTTGTTGCAGCCACCTAAAGTTCTGTTTCTTGATTAAGGACACAATAGTATTATTGATAGAAGTACTTGAACATAAAAAAAAATAAAAATAAAAAATAAAACATTTTAAGACATGATTTTAAACTAAATTTTTCAACAAAACTGCCCAATAGGGACTTTGAACATTTAAGACATTACAGCATGATTTTCTGTAAAGCTGCTTTAGAATGATGTGTATTGTGAAAAGCGCTATTTTAAAAAAAAAATTTAAGCCACCTATGAAAGCTTGCATGCAAACTGTAGGTGGGAAAATGACATTAAATCCAAACAAAATATGTTTTTTAAAGGCAAGACACTGTGTGCATTATTATTAGGCAGTACGTATTTTTCATTATTAATTTTACTGTTCAACAGATACAATGCTCTCAGTGATTCCTAAAACCTTATTTTGTAGCAAAACTGAATACTTAACCATGAAAAGTGAGAGTTGTGTTTCTCAGGGGATTTGCAGTAATTTTCTAATTTTCTGTGTGCAATTATTAGGCAACCAGGGAACACTTAATTTTTTTTTCTCCACTAACCTTAAAATTAACAGTAAAAAAGTAGATTTTAGTAAATAACTATTTAAGTAAATAAATAATATCATATAAAATTATCATGTAACATTTTGGGCATTTCAAGATATTTATTGGGCAATACAAGCACACTTCTTTTCAAGAACTTTCATGAACTTTCAGGAACCATGAACATCCATTAATTCTGCCAGTTTCATGATGTTTTCAATAACAATTTTAGCTCAATCAGCCACCACAGCCACCCAGATGTCATTCAAAGATGTGAACTGTTTTCCATCACTGTAAATCTCACATTCTAGAAGAGCCCACAAGTTCTCATTTGGGTTCAGTTCAGGTGGGGAAAGGGGCCAGTCATTATTCAGTAAACTTTCAAGACTTTTCTGGCCAGCCAAGCAGTGGAGTACTTAGAGGAATGTAAAGGAGCCTTATCCTGCATGGTTGTTTTGAATACTGTTGAATTCTTCTTGTGCCAATGTTTGAAGAAAGTGTTTTCCAGAAACTGGCAGTAGTTTTTAGAGTTGATTTTCTGACCATCTGACACCTGTCCTGAACCCATATCATGTGTTCATTAGTGATCCAGATATGTTTCACTCTCATGAGAAATCTCATCATATCTGTCCATAAAACCTTTGAAAAATCTTCTTGTATTTCCAGGCCCAATTTTGATGCTTCAGCTTGTGATTATTATTAATTTGAGGACGTGTTTCCGCCTTCCTCCCCTTAGTAAAGACTCTGAGACCCAGGCACCTTGTACTTTTGGAGACTCCAAGTACATTACAGCTCTGGTAATTGGTGGTGCTGGAAGCTAAAGGGTATCAACTAACATTAACAGAGAGTAATAAATGCTGTAAAAAATATTGCGCACTGTTAGGTCATAATATCTAATGGATTTACTAATGTTGATGAATAGAACCTTATGGTAAAGTGTCACCGTAAATTCTAATTGGTTGGGCTGTTGTAAAATGACTACGAACTCACACCCGTGCCAAGTTCCTATGTTGCTTGGCAACCACTATTAAATCAGGTATATAGTTTATTCTGATTATTATTAATGATATAACTGTTTATTGAACATTGGTGTCCTTATCATATTCCTGATATGATAATATAAAAAAGACATATCTTTAACATGAAGTATCACAGAATGGCACATTTTGACCTCTTCATTGAATCTTCAAGCTTACTTTGTAGCCTTTTCACTTCTTCATTTGTTTCATTTTGAAAGTGACGATACAATTCTTGCAGAAATTCAAATTGTTCTTGACGCTCTTGTAGCGTTTGTCTGAGCTCTTGAAATTGCTGCTCTTCTTCGTCTTTGAAATCATTAAATTCTTCTGCTTTTCTTCGTGCTTCATCATCATGTTCATTTTTCATCATCTTTATTTTCTGCTCATATTCTTTTATCATTTTATCACGCTCTTGTTCCTCTCTTTCTTTTCTAGCACTCTCCTCTGTTTCTCTTCTCTTGATCTCTTCTTTTCGCTCTTGTTTAAGATCTTCAATCATTTTCTCCCATTGCTTTTTTTCCACCTCTCGTCTCTCATCATCTTCTTGTTTTTTTCCTCTCCCACTCCTTTCTCCTCACGCACTCCAGCTGAACATAATGACTTTCCATTTGATTTTTCTTGTCTTCATATTCCCTCTCTTTCTGCACTTTCTCTTTGATCTGTTGCTGTCTCTCTGCTTCTCTCTTTTTTGTTTCTTCTTCTCCCTCTCTTTCAAATTTCTATCTCATGTTCTCCAGTTGTTCTTGCTTTTCTCTCAGCTGTTCCTTGTGCCTGTATCTTCTCTTTCTCTCTTCTTCCTCTCTTTCTCCCATCTGTCTTTTCTTTTCTTCCTCCCATTCTTTCTGTTTTTGTTTAATTTCCTCTTGAATTTCTTTTTTGTCATTTTCAGCCTCTTTTATTTTTCTTCTCCACCCTTCTCTGTCTTTTTCTTCTTGTTCACTCCTCTTTTTTTCCTCCAACAATCTCTTTTTAGTTTCCTCTTCTTGTTTCTGTCTTAATTTTGCCATGGCAGACTTTTGCTCAGTTTTCATCTTTTCTTGAGCCTGTTTGTATTTCTCTTCTCTCATTTTATTCTCTTTCTCTCTTTCCTGTTGCTGTTTTTCATACTGTGATCTCTGATTGTCCATCTCTCTCTTCATCTTTTCTATTTTTTGCTGATATTCAGCTTTTTGTTGTTTTTCCTCCTCCATTCGTTTCTGGTTCTCCGCGTCTCGCTTCATCTGTTCTGTTTTTTCTTTCCCCTCAAACTGTTTTTTGAGAGCTTCCTCCTTTTCCATAAACTTACTTTCCATTTGCATCCTTTCCTCGTCTGCTCTTTGCTTCTCATTCTCCAATCTTTTTTTCATGTTTTCCATTTCCATCTCATATTTAGCTTGTAATTCTTCTTTCTGTGCCTGAATTTCCTTCTCTTTCTCTTTCAGTATTTCCTCCATTTTCTTTTTAATGGACATCTCTGCCTCCTCAAACATGCTGTTTGTGAAGTAGTGACCCTGGTTAGATTTTCTCACTTCTTCTATCATATTTAAAAGATGAGTCACTTGTGTGTGGTCTTCCTTTTCTTTGTTATTAAAAACTAAGTATCTGTCTCCACAGTCTCTAATCAGCTTCTTCAGTTCTGCTGAATTACTTGTCCTCACATAATCTTCTATAGGCTCCTGTAGATCATCTCCTCTAGTGAACAGAACAATACTGAACTGTGTGGCTTTTGGACCAAATATCTTTTTTATCAGATCCACAGTGTCCATCTCTTCTCTTGTGAATCTTCCCAAACTCAACACAATGATGAAGACATGAGGTCCAGGTGCTGACAGTGAAACACATTTCACTATTTCTTCTACCACTTGTTCATTTGACAGTGTTGTGTCAAAGAGTCCTGGAGTATCAACAACAGCTACTGATTTACCATCAACTTCACCAACTGCCTTCTGACAAACAGTTGTCACTGAATCAGACTTCATTTTGCTCTGAAATGCATCTCTTCCCAGAATTGTGTTTCCTGTTGCACTCTTTCCACTTTCTGTTCTCCCAATCAACACAATTCTCAAACACTTCACATCATCTGGTTCACCTTCAGTACCTGAAAATCATGTTGGTTGAGTTCATGAATAAAGGGAATATTCTGTCTTAAATAAAAGTTCAGCTCTACGTACAGCTGTAACATGCTGTTGATTACCACAAAAAAAAAAAAAAAAAAAAAAAAAAAAAATATATATATATATATATATATATATATATATATATATATATATATATATATATAATTTTTATTTTATTTTTGTTTTCTTTAATCTAACATCATCTGTCTGTGCTGTGTAAGTTCAGTTATATTCAATAGCCAATCTTTGGTTAAAGCCAAAAAATTTAAAATATATTGGAAATGTGTAACAATTTTATAGTGATATTTTAGTAGCAATATTTTAGTAATATATCCACTCACCATTTGACTGAATCTTCTGCTGTAATTCTTTAATCTTCTCATCCCTCTCTCTCAGTTCATTTTTGTATTATTCCTCTAGTTCTTGTTTGACTCTCTTCTCATGATCTCTTACACACATCTTAAGTGAATATGGTTCAGTCTTCATTTTCACCATGGATTCTAACACCTCTGAGATCAGTTTGCTGTTTTTTTGGTCCTTTAACACCATCAAACTGTAACAACCCCCATAAAGACTGACAATCCTCTGGCATTCTTTGGATGCTACAAAATCAATATTTCTGTCAACAGTAGTGAAAAGCACCATGAGGCGGTCTTCGGTATTACACATTTTCTGGATCTTCTCCATTTCTTCTCTGTCTTTATCAGTAAGTTGACCAAACGGAACAATGAAAAGGAAAACATGAACTCCAGGATCACAGAGAGAGACACAGCGGAGAGATTCACATATCATTTCCTCTTTTGAGAGCTGAGTGAGAGCTGGGAGTTCCACAAGAGTGATTGGACGTCCTTGTTTTTTCATTTTTTTCATTGCCCCCAGAAATATTTTGGACACAGAGGCCTTGAGTGCTGGACTGCTTCCACAGAGCATAACGTTGAGCTCTGGTTTTCCAGAAACAGGTACTGATGCTGAAAAACATTTTAAGAGACAGTAGACTCAGTTCAGCATTACCTTACATACTCTTCCTAGTTATATTATAATATTATTGATCTGTGTATTAACTAGACGTTATATTTTAGCAGAATACATTGTTTGTGTATACTAAAACCAGTGAACCAGTCTCATTTCAGTGAATTAAAAAACGTGTCCAAGTGTGAATTTAGGCCAGGGACCTTGCAATTACTCTGGTTAGTATTAGGGGTTACTTGCTTTACAACCCGCTTTGTCTTGTGGCTTTATCATTACTATATAATTTCATGTTTAGATAATTGCCACATACACAAAATAATATACACTTCTCTTAAATATGTTTGGTAAAAGCATCTTTGAAACACTGCAATAGACTGATCTTTATCTAGTTTCTGTGTTTAAATTATTTTAGAAGCTTTTTTTTAATGTTTTTAACTCAAAACATTTTGTATATACTCTAGATAAAGTTGTAGCACATAAGCATTTCCTTAAATATCAATCCTCAAAACTTACAAACAATATTTAGAACACCTCCTCCATCACTTCTGATTTTATGGCTCTCTTTGAACCTTCCCTCCTCTTCATGATCACAATTCTCCTCTTCCATCTCTGCTCTGACTAAATGTCCAGATCTGCTCGTCTCATCCACTGGTGTTCCATCGTCTGCATCCTCATACATGTCACAGATGAGAAATCGGTCATGTTCTTTCTCGAGTATCATTCCGATTCTTTGGAATGTCTTAGAGAGATCTCTCTGTATTTCATTAAACTGAAGATGTCCTCCTTCACACTCCTTTTTTAACTGTTGAATAATGGAGTTCATGAGCAGGGAACTGAAAAAGGAGCTGTATGACTCTTCATCAGTTGTCAGCAGTATGGTGCGTTTCATGGCCTGCTCACTGAAAAGTTTCAGCACATATTTCACTCTATGTCTGTCCATGTCATTGAAGTTATTATACTGCAGTACAAGAATGATCACATGAGGTCCTGGAGCAGACAGATCCACACACTCTTTCACTCTCTTTGTGAGCTGTGTTTCTAAGAGATTTGGCTGGAGTAGGTGATGAGTATTGATGACTGTGATGTGTCTCTCCTCCACCATTCCACTGATTCTCACACTGTCCTGCTGTAAATTAGATGAAGGTGTTTCACCCTCAAACATCTCTACTCCCAGGATAAAGTTTCTAACTCTGCTGTTTTCAGATACATTCTTCCCCAGCAGAACAATCCTCCATCCACTTGCTGGAACACACAACACACATGTCATGCAAAGAAAAAGCTTTGGAATAAGCATTACTTAATCTCAAACAGCATATATACTAATTGTGTTCAGACAGCAGTAATACCGAAATTAACGTACCAACACTTATTGCCATCAATACATTTATTGACTTACTGTTGGGAAGATTGCTACTCGAACTTGGCAGCATTTTTGCCACTGAAAATAAAACAATGGTAACATATCAAGAGTAAACTGTATACAGGGTTATTATAGTCATAACCTTGACATACATTTTTTGAGATTTTGGTCTTTCTCCATTCAAGTAGATAGGAGCTGCACTGGCATGACTGAAAATAGTCTCCCTAGAGCAGTGGTTCCCAAACTTTTTACAATGGCGAACCCCTCCAAACATTCAACATCCTTTCGTGTACCCCCTCTCTAACGCATAGATAACATTCACACAAGGTATTTTGAAAATACACAATCATCTTTGTAATTTTTTTTTACATGTTTTGTACATGTTATATTAATCATATACATATTGAATAAATGGTTTACCGACTGAGATGGGTATGCTAGATATGATATAACTGCATAACTTGAAAACTCCCCCCTCATTGTGTCACAGTACGCAAGAATAGCGTTCGGTTCTGTGCCTGGAATTGCGCATCACTGCAGGCAAGGCATTGCTAGCCGACTTCGAACATTGCCGGTAAGTATCTGTGCAATTGTGCGGTCAGCTCAAAGTGCTTTTTTAATGTCAGATTTTACACTGTTAGCAAGGTTGAGCTCATTGGCTGAAAAAACATCTTGCAACAATGTAAAAACAGGTCTCTAGCGTGCAAGCAAATGTGAGTGGAAATTTCTGCGTGTGAATGTGGAAAATTATTTGGTTGCACTGGATGTCTGACACCTGTCACCAAAGTTTATGAACTTATACCATCAGACTCAAAACTCCCTATGCATCTAACCTTAAATACAAATTAAGTTTTAAACTGCAGGGGAAAAAACTAAACTAAAATCATGGATGACTGACATGTGAGAGTCTGGTAACAGTGAAGTATCAATTTTACTTGCTATCACTAAGCTACGTCATCTGGTGAAAAAAGATACTTGTGTGATGCACAACACATGAGTAGATGCATTTTTGTTTTACTGCAAAACATAGGGATATTTCATTGTATATTGATCTGACCTTTATGACACAACTATTTTGGAGTTTCTATTCTAGAGGGCATACAAAATTATTTTTGCCAGTGAGAAATACATGAACTGGGTTTGAATGTTACTATAGACTGTGATGAAATTAAAAGAACGGTAAATCTCAGAATGTTATTCGTGTAACCCCATTGTCACCTCACGTACCCCCAGGGGTTTGCGTACCCCAGCTTGGGAAACACTGCCCTAGAGCGTTCCAAAGATGGCCGAAAGTGGACTGACTTGCTAGAATGACTTTGTTATAGTAAAAGTTTACTTGTTTTGTGTTTGGTTTTCAGTTGGTTTTGTTTTTATTTAATTTTAATGGTGCATAAATAGTTGTTTTGTTTAATCTTATTCTATTTTCACAACACTTTTTTTGTTTTTATTACATTTTGGAATAGTTTTTGTTTTCTTATTAAATATTAAAATGGTTTAACCTCCCAATTATTACACATAATACATTTTATCATACAAACACTGTACCATACTCAAAAAATACCATCAAAGTTTTTGTCAAATTCACAACAACAAAATGCAGTACGTGGAAAATGATTTGTGCCATAAATACATTTAGCAGTAAATTTGAACAGCTATAAATCTGTCATCTCTAGGGCATTTAAGATTCAGCAGCAGCATGGACTGGATCCACACAGAGCTTGTGTCAGAACGCCAATGCTAATGGGTAACTTCGTCTTGAGTGCATTTAATAAATCTTATGCATTCATACGTTTAATTAATAATGTCCTCCCTAAAAACCACACATTTCTTTTGTTTTTATTGCTGACATGCCTGCTTGTCCATCTTAGTTCAAACTCAGAGCATGCTTGAGCATGCCAGGCACTCAGTTCTGCTGCCAGGTATTTTGAGCAATTCACTTGTGCCTCGACTGTGCATGCTCATTCGTGAGGCACGCCATCATCGAGACTGAGTCCAACTCCAAGCCGAGAAAAAAGATGCTCTGAACCGTGGAGAGCTTGCTCTTTTCCCAGTTGACCCGAAGCCAGGTCCCTGTGTGCACAATACATCCAGAGAGTGCACTAGGATTAGCCAGTCATCAAGATAATTGAGGATGCGGACACCAAATTCCCTTAGCGGGGCAAGGGCTGCCTCTGCGACCTTCGTGAAGATGCGAGGGGACAAGGACAGGCCGAAGGGGAGGACCTTGTACTGGTATGCCCGGCCCTCGAAAGCAAAACGCAGGAAGGGTCTGTGTCGAGGTAAAACTGAGACGTGGAAGTACGCGTCCTTCGGGTCTACCGCCGCAAACCAATCTTGATGCTGGACACTCGCTAAAATGCGTTTTTGCGTCAGCATCTTGAACGGGAGTCTGTGCAAGGCCCGGTTCAGTACTCGCAGGTCCAAGATTGGCCGCAACCCACCGCCTTTCTTCGGTACATTGAAGTAGGGGCTGTAAAACCCCTTCTTCATCTCGTTCTCGTGTAGAAGGGTAGCGATCTCCGCACGCAAGGTAGCGGCGTTCCTGCCCTTCACCGAGGTGAAGTGGACGCCGCTGAACCTGGGTGGGTGCCTGGCAAACTGAATCGCGTAGCCAAGTCGGATGGTCCGGGTCAGCCATCACGACGGGTTGGAAAGCGCGAGCCACGCGTCCATACTCCGGGCGAGGGGGACCAAGGGGATAATCACGTCGGACGTACCGGCGGGTGGGGCCTCGCGGCGGGGTGGAGCCTGAGGTGCCACATCGAGGGGGCTTGAACCCCGTGGCTGAGCTGAGTCCAGAGACATCGAAGCACTTACCTGGCTCCATAAGATTGGTCGAGGAGGGGGGAGGAGGAACATCATCCCCGCAGTCCGTCGGAACCAACCCGGTGTGGGCATGTTTGTGCCACAGCTGGGCGCGCAGGGGCGGGGGGTCCGCCACTGGAGCACCAAACCTGCCAAAATGGGATGGTGGACGGTGGTCGTGACGACGGCCGTGCACACCTGACATGTGACCCAGAGAATAAGGAAACCACTCTTTTGTTGAAGTTTTGGGTACCACAGCCTCTTGGGCATGCGGTGAAAAATGAAACAAAAGATTCTCCTCCTGGCCCTCTACCAGGGGATGGAGCGGTCTGTCCACCAGCTCCATAGAAGCGGGTCTCCTCGTCCCTGGGTCGCCCGACTCAGGGGCACTTCGAAGCCTTCTGCCGGGCTCCATGCCGGGGCTGGGCCGCGGAGGTGGGCTGCGGTGGAGCCGGTGCTGTTGCTGCAGGAGGATGTCCTTGGAGATGAGCAGATGGAGTGCAGGGTCTTGAGCCGCACTGGGGCAGGATGTGTTGAATGGCCACTGTCTGCTACTTCACTGCCGAGAACTGCTGGCCAAAGTCCTTCAGAATGTCACACAAATAATTCTGAACCTTGGATCTTAACGCATCCCCAAAAAACATGTGTTGTGTCTCCAACTTCAGATTGGCATCGCCAGCAGGTGGATGTGTCTTTAAGACCAAGCCTATATAATCTAGAGGGGGTCCAATCAAATCTTTGTAAAATCTTAAATTGCATAAGGCGAACCCTTGCATCGCTAGATGCAGACTTGACATAAGAGTCAAGGTTGTTTCTCAGACCTATAACTGAAGTTGTGTTGCTCCTCTCCTCTAAATATTAATATTAATATGCATATTACTAAATATGCACTATCTCTTTAAAGGGGTCATGACATGAGGAATACAATTTTCCTTGATCTTTTGACATATAGGAGGTCATTGTACTATAAAATCATACTGTAAGTTTCAGAACTTTAAAAGAAAAAGAGCATTTAATTAAACCAGGCTCCAGAAACGGGCCGTTAGAAATTTGTGGAACTTGTGACGTCACAAGGACCAAATATATCTGCATATGACTGCCTCCAGCAAGACATCAACACCTATTTTTCATCATTGCACCCTTGACCCCACCCACTGGTGCTCAGACAGTTACACTCACACATGATGAAGAGGAGAGAGATGGGCCTGTCATAGGAGATTCATCCAAAGGGGACTTACACAGGACACCTTCATGTAGGGTGACCATATTCTGGTTTTCCAAAAAGAGGACACCTCTTTTTTGGGGGGACATTGGGGTGGAATAATAGGGTTCAAAAGAGAGTTACTATGAATGCAAACTTTAATACAGTGAAAAAGACACTCTATTAGCATAACATAAATATATATAAATAAATAAAAATGTCCAACATTCTTTTGAATGTCCATGTACTAAAATAAAATATTTGATGTCATGAGTGTACCTTCATTTACTATTACTATTATTTTGAATGGCCATGGAAAATGAAGCAATGTGATAATTTTATCTGGTCGCAAAAAGTAGTACAATTTTTAAAAGTACTGGGAATTTTTTGTGCAAATCTTCTGTAAATTTGCACTTTAGTTTTGGCATTGTTTCCACTCAGCTGTCATTTGCTGCTACTGTCAAGCAACCGTCTGATGCCGAACACAACAGCGCTTCGCGCATTCGCGGAGAGATTGACAGGCAGGAATTTGGCCAATAGTTGCTGCAAGCCTCTTATAATCGACCAATTGGTGTGTGAGAAGGCGGGACTTACAAAGAGGGGTTAAAGCAATGCAAATATGTGCACACACACACAATGAAGTATTAGGCGAGATGCACATCATAATGCAACTAAAGCCGAATCCCGGACATTTTCGCAAATTTAGAAATCCTGGCCGGATGCTTTTTTAAGGTCTAAAAATGTCTGGGAAAAAGAGGACGTATGGTCACCCTACTTCATGTGCCTATCTGGATTTAAATGATTTTCAACATAAACCTGCACTAGATGGCTTTGACCATCATCATTAATCTTGTGCCACTTTTAAAAGATGCAATGTCAAGTTAGAACTCTAGGACTCTAAAAAGGAGACCCCCATCCTGTTTCATCTTGCTGTTGTGCTGTTTTGAAGGCATCCTGGACTGTTTTTGCACCGATCTCTGGTATTTTTAGTTGTTAGTCTTTTGTACACATGCACTATATGGATATCTTTAATCATTTCGATGCGCTTCTGGTGATGTGTGGCACGTTTTAAGAACAGTACAAGCACAACTTTTAAAAACACGTCTCATTCAGCTGCCGCCGCTGTCTGGGTGGAACACATGCCATTCTGTGTGTGAACAACACGGAAGATGTGAGATGTCGCTCCGGTGAAGACCAGCGTCTCTGCTTTGGCCTGTTGAAGCACCCAACATCACCATGGACTGTATTACATTTTCATATTCAGAACATTTCAGTGTGAATTGTGTGTTTGTGGCTCATATCAGAGTGGATTACTTGTGAACCAGTCACAATCTGATTCAAGCTTTGCAAAGGAACTGAAAGATGCTGCAGCTAAACACTACCGACCCCGTGAGTACAGTTTAATTCACGAATGTTTTAAAATGTCATGACTGTTTGATAGTTGCTGTGCTTGAGTGAAATGTTTGATACATTCAGATGAAATATGTTGGGTGTTATGTGTTAAACCTGAAATGTAGTTTTATAAATTATAATGTAAAGTTTGTTCATTTTCTTTTGATTGAGTTTCAAATATAGCTGTATTTGAGGGACGGCACAATGTTAGCCAATCAGTACAGTGAGCGTTTACATTGAAGTCTTAAAGGGCCAGATAGCTTTAAACCGAGTTTTTAGACAGAGGACCAGAGACAGTGTGGAAAAATCATCATATATGATAAATTATGACTGTTTTGGTGCACAAAACTTTACTGACATTATAAATGGACCTCAGAGAAGAAAATAAAATTATATATATAAAAAATAATATCCCTGATTTCATGACCCCTTTCAGAATTCTGTGTTGACTGATGATGTCGTCAATGTTTGCCAGCAACTGAGGAAACACAAAACTCCATAAGATGTTGGTTAATGGAGAAAAATAACCTTGGGAGAAACCAGACTCACTGTGGGGGCCAGTTTCCCTCTGACTAACATCATGAATATAATGCCAATATTACTTATGTATAGTGCAAGTCATGGTATAAAATTATTAAACTAAGTAAGTGTTAAGGGTCAGTGTTTAAATAAAGATTTTGTAAGAACTGTAAGATTAATGACTAATGTCTTTGAAGTCCATCCTGGATTAACTGCAGAAGATCACATAAATGCAATTGTTCTTATTAGTTGGCTGATGAAGGGTTTTGTTGGCAATTAATTGACAGTCTATGTATTCTATTTCAAGAGTGTAGTCCATCATTAGACCGAGGTGATGCAGGCAGAGATCAGTTAGGTGCATCGCAGTTCAACCTGGCCGGTAATTTTGGTGAGGTCTATGCTAAGTCCAAGGTTGAGGCTATGGCATATGAAGTATCCCATGTCTTATGGTTGGAGTTGGCATCAGTTCATCCTCTGAAGTCCATCGTAATAGACTGAAGTGATGTTTGGCTGGCACCGGCTGCTATTAGTCATCATCACACAGTGACATGTAGCAGTGGAGTCCAACACCAAGCAGGAACAGAGCTGGATCTGGCTGGTTCTGGTGACCTCAGGATAGGAGTCCCAAGGTTGATACAGGGAAACAAATAAAATAATATTAGCACAGATGCCATTCAATTTATTGCAGAATTATAGATCATGATCACTGTTTCTGGTTCCGGCAGACCTAACTAAAGCAGTCTAACTGTGAGTTGAAGGATAAATTAGGTGTATGTCTGGCTAAAGTCTTTAGTCTAGACTTAAACTGAGTGAGTGTATCTGCATCTTGAACAGTGTTAGGGAGACTATTCCATAGTTTAGGAGCCAAATATGAAAAGGATCTACCCCCTTTTGTGGATTTTGATATTCTAGGAACTATTAACAGGCCAGAATTTTGTGATCGTAATGAATGTGATGGAATATAGCATGGTAGAAGGTAACTTAATTACTGCAGAGCTAGACCATTCAAAGCTTTGTAGGCAGTTAACAGAATTTTAAAATTAATACGAAATTTAACAGGTAGCCAATGTAACAATGATAAAATGGGGCTAATATGATCATATTCCTTAGTTCTCGTCAGCACTCTGGCTGCTGCATTTTGAATCAATTGAAGTTTATTTATTGATCTTGCTGGACATCCTCCCAGTAATGCATTACAATAATCTAATCTTGAGGTCATGAACGCATTAATTAGTTTTTTGGCATCAGCATTAGAGAGCATGTGTCGTCATTTAGCAATATTTCTTAGGTGGAAGAATGCTGTTCTACAAACATTGGTAATTTGATTATCAAAGGACAGATTGGTATCAAATATAACACATAAGTTCTTCGCTGTTGAAGATGAAATTACAGTATATCCATCGAGAGTCAAATTATATTTTAGCAGCTTATTTTTAGAGGTTTTTGGTCCAATAATTAGTACCTCTGTTTTGTCGGAATTGAGTAGAAGGAAATTTCTGGCCATCCAATCTTTTATTTCATTGATACACTCTGCTAATTTGGAGAATTGTGAAATCTCATCAGGTTTTGAAGAAATATAAAGTTAACAGTGGAAACTTATTCCACGATTCCTGGTAATATCTCCTAGGGGAAGCATATTCAAGAAGAAAAGCAGAGGCCCTAAAACTGATCCCTGTGGCACTCCATACTTTACTTTTGTTTGGTTTGACAATTCCTCATTTACATAGACAAAGTGGTAGCGGTCTGCTAATTAGGACCTAAAACATGCTAATGCAACTCCACAAATGCCAACATAATTATCCAGCCTTCTAGAGAATGTCGTGATCTATGATGTCGAAGGCATGCTGCCTAAGATCTAAAAGCACTAGAAGTGAAATGCAGCCGCAATCAGATGATAAGAGCAAGTCATTTGTAACTCTGATAAGTGCAGTCTCTGTACTGTGATGAGGCCTAAATCCTGACTGAAATTGTTCATATATACTATTTCTCTGTAGAAATGAACATAGTTGGGAGGACACTACCTTTTCTAGTATTTTTGACATAAATGGGAGATTTGAAATCGGTCTGTAATTAGCTAATTCTCTAGGATCAAGTTGTGGCTTCTTAATAAGCGGTTTGATAACTGCCATTTAAAGTTTCTTGGGACATGCCCTAAGGATAGCGAGGAGTTAATAATATTAAGAAGAGGTTCTGAGATTACTGGGAATACTTCTTTTAAGAGCTTGGTTGGTATTGGATCTAACAATCATGTTGTGGCTTTTGATGTTTTGATAAATTTTGTTAGCTCTTCATGATCTATGACAGTGAAGGATTGAAGCTGCATGTGAGGAAAATTATGAGACACTTTTCTGAGGTACTGTGACAGATGATTGCATAATTCCAATTTTATTTCTGATTATTTCAATTTTATCAGTTAAGAAATTCATGAAGTCATTACTATTGTGCTGCGACAGAATATCTAGTTCTGTTGAGGCTTTATTCCTAACCAATTTAGCCACAGTACTGAACAAACACCTAGGATTGTTGTGGTTATTTCCTATGAGTTTGCTAAAATATGCTGACCTGGCAGCTTCTAGTGCCTGTCTGTAGCTGCAGACACTATCCTTGCACCGCGAAATACCTTTGATTTTGTATTCTTCCACTTGCGCTCCATTTTCAGAGCTGCTCTCTTTAGAGCATGAGTATGATCATTGTACCATGGTGTGGGGCTTTTTTCTTTAATTTTCTTTCATCAAAAGGGGGCGACAATATCAAGAGTGCTAGAGATGACTATTTATATTTTCTGTTATTTAATCAAGTTCTTTTAGACTTTGGGGTTTACTGAGTGTATGAGATAGATCTGGAAGATTATTAGTGAAGCTATCTTTAGCGGTTGAAAAAATAGTTCTACCTGAACGATAGTGTGGTATAGATTGAGTAACATTAGCTGATCGCAGCATACAAGAGACGAGGTAATGATCCGAGATGTCATCGCTCTGCGGCAGAATTTCTATATTATCAACATCAACTCCATATGACAGAATTAAATCTAGCATATGATTATGGCGATGAGTTGGTCCTGTTACATTTTGTCTGACTCCAAGAGAGTTGAGAATATCGATAAATGCTAATACCAATGTGTCATTTTCATTATCTATGTGAATGTTGAAGTCACCAACAATTAAAGCTCTATCTACAGTAACAACAAGATCTGATAAAAAATTTGCAAATTCACCAAGGAAATCAGAATAAGGCCCGGGTGATCTATATACTGTAGCATGGGTAAAAGATGACAGAGTTTTTTTTATTTATATCTATATCTGACGGTGTCACATTAAGCATTATTAGTTCAAAAGACTTAAATTTATATCATGTCCTCTGATTAACACCACAAACTTCACTGTAAATTGTAGCAACACCTCCTCCTCGACCCTTCAGATGAGGCTCATGTTTATAACAATAACCTGGGGGAGTAGATTCATTTAAAATAACATATTCATCCAGTTTAATATAGGTTTCAGTCAAACAGAGCACATCCAAACTATGATCTGTAATAATTTCATTTACAATTAGTGCTTTGGTAGAAAGAGATCTAATGTTTTGTAGCCCTATCTTTATATGGTGTTTATCTTTAATTTGTTTGTTTTGTTCAAGTTTGACCTTAATCAAATTTTTTTTCTAAATGATTTATTGAGGGTTCTGTGTTTGGTAGTTTGGGGAACAGACACAGTCTCTATATGATATCTAGGTGATACAGTCTCTATGTGTTGTAGTTTATGTGGCCTGTGTGATGTCTCAAGGCAGCTAGCAGATGTTCGGATTAGCCAGTTTGTCTGCTTCCTGACCTGGTCCCTAGTTAGTCAAATACTATCACTATTAAGACTATGAGCCAAATTACTAGAGAGCAGAGTGACACCTTCCCTGGAGGGATGGAGTCCGTCTCTCTTTAGCAGGTCAGGTCTAACCCAAAAACTCTTTCAATTGTCTATGAATCCTATGCTATTCTCCGGACACCACTCAGACATCCAGCCATTCAGTGACACTAATCTATTATAAACCTTGTCACCACAACGAGCAGGGATGGGGCCAGAGCATATTACAGTGTCTAACATTGTTTTTGCAAATTGACACACCTCTTTAACATTATCTCTAGTGATTTCCGAATGGCAAAGCCAGACATCATTAGTGCCGACATAAATAACATTTTTAGAAAATCTACGTTTAGCATTAGCCAGTATTTGTAAATTTGATTTGATGTCAGACGCTCTGGCACCCAAAATGCATTTAACAATAGTGGCTGGAGTCTCTATTTTCCGCGTTCCTTACAATAGAATCACCAATAACAAGGGCTCTTTCAACATGATTCTCAGTGGGTGCATCACTGAGTGGAGAGAATCAATTGGAAACCTTAACAGGAACTGGAGAGTGGTGTCGCTTTGCTGAGTATGCCACCGAGACGTCACCCAAATGCCCTGCTGCGGGGGCTCCTCAGCCGGAACCAAAGTGTGTGTGTTGCTCGCTGTACTGCCCGCATCCGAAACAGTATCTACCGGCTTCTCTTTCTCACTGACCTCCACTAGCGTTCGGATGTGTGCCTCTAACTCATGAACCTTCTCCGTCAGCCTGACTAATTCCTTACATTTATCACATGTGAATCCCTCACTGCTGATGGAAGAGGCTATTGTAAACGTGACATGCATTGCAGGAAGAAATAACATGAGCGGATGCCATGACTTACCACAGTTGTTTGTTGTTTTTGTTGTTGGTTGTTCCTGAGCGGTGAGGGTTTGAGATCAATGTGAATCCCTCATGCAATTGTTTGTTGTTTTGGTTGTTCTTGATAAGCGGTACTTTGAGATGGATGCAATAATCCGTGTAACACAGAGGAGAAAAACGGGTGCGCTGTAAAATGCACGCAGTTTAATCGTGATAAAAACAGAAAGCGGATGCACGTGGAAAATGCACGCAGTTGAATCGCGATCAGAGAATAATGCGGGGGAAAACATGATGCGCACTGATAAATGGCAGATGTTAAGGATTAAAGGCTGAAAACAGATAGATAAGCGATGCTAAAAAAGCTAGCAGGCTAAAAAACACAGGCTCGAGCTTGGCGCCAGCAGCAACAGGTAAAATACACACAGATGAAACAGTAGAAAAATGGAAAAACCTGAAACACGTGATAAAATGACAAAAACTCTTCCAGTTGTCTATAAATCCTATTCTATTCTCCAGACACCACTCAGACATCCAGCCATTCAGTGACACTAATCTACTATATACCTCGTCACCACAATGAGCAAGGAGGGGGCCAGAGCATATTATAGTGTCTGACATCGTTTTTGCAAATTCACACACCTCTTTAACATTACATCTAGTGATTTCCGACTGGCGAAGCTGGACATCATTAGTGCCGACATGAATAAAAATTTTTAAAAATCTACGTTTAGCATTAGCCAGCACTTGTAAATTTGATTTGATGTCAGACGCTCTGGCACTGAAAAATGGCAGATGTTAAGGATTATAGGCTGAAAACAGATAGATAAGCGATGCTAAAAAAGCTAGCAGGCTAAAAAACACAGACTCGAGCTAGGCAGGTAAAATACACACAGATGAAACAGTAGAAAAACTGAAACGGAAACATGCTGTAAAATGACAAAGGATAAAATGATGAACGTATGAGAATAAGAATAAGCAATGCTAAGCAGTTTACAAACACTCGTGCAGCATGCAGTCACAACAGGAAGTACAGTGACCTGTACTGACAGTGAAGTTATTCAGTCTATTAGCTGGGAGCCACATGAGAGTGATTCATGTTCATGGAACCTTAATCAATCTGCTACATTTCACGCCTTTGCAAGCATTGTCGGTATGTTAATTAATGTTTAGAAAGATATATTACTATACTGTATCTGACTTTTTTTTATTTATTTTTTTTATGTAGAATTTCATGTTTAATTTGATAACTAAAAATGCATGATGCAATAACATGTGCTGACATATATTATGTCTAGTAATTCTGCCTTTGTTTCAGTTCTGATAGAATTGTATTCTTTGTGGTTTTACCCTACTGCCGATCAGCCATTAAACAAAGTTGAACCGGATATCTTCTTCAGCATAGTGATTGGTGGAGGAGTTATCTTTCTGTCAACTAGTGCAGGGAGCATAGAGGTGGCAGAACAGTTAGTGTTTTGCTCTTCTCTTCCTAGTTACAGGTTGTGCCTTATATGGTGATTTGCAAGCCTGTGCTTTATTTATGAAGTAATTAGGCTATTCTTTACTTGCTGCATTAAGATAAAAAAAAAAAAAATAAATAAAAAAAAATCATAAGTAGGGCACAACAGGACAAAAGGCTCCACGGGGTAAAAGTCTCTTTTGATTTTATTTTCTCCCAAAACACTAAATAGCATCAAAAACTACCACAGTACTTTCCTAAACACCTGTTTGACACCATGAACTGCAAAATATTCCTCTTCCATGATATTATTGCGTGTAATGTCTAAAGGTTGATTTTGAGGCAATCTGATCTAATATATAATAATTTTTAAAATGTTGTATATTTATATAGCTAATGAATATCCTGGAAATTATCACATTTATTTTAAGACAAAATACTTCTTTGTCATTTTCAATTTTGTTTAAGGTTATTATATACAAATAAAATGAAAGGATAGCATTTGGGGTAAAAAGCCCCACTGTTGCAGGGGCTAAAGGCGCCTATTAAAAACACTGCTTTTCTTAAATGGACGGAATAGATTTGTGATGAACAATGTTCAAAGTGGGCTCACACTGACTGATCCAATCACAGTGGAGATTAATTTGTTTATAGAATAATTGAGATGCGATGAAATGTCAAATGAGATTGAAATGAACCCCACACCACCTTTAAAAAAATAATATTTTCTTGAATCTTAATACATTTTTTGACCAGAAATAAAAAATAAAAAAAAGCACATTTTCCTTAAGGTGTGCCTTTAGCCCCCGTTGTACCCCACCTATATCTAATAGTATAAATATTAAACAAAAAGTATATTTCATTAAGATTATCAAGCAATAACAATGCAAATTCTAATTGGCCTAATTTGATCCTTACCCATACTAGACTTTACTTTTTCAAGTGTCCAAACCACAAGAGAAAGTTTAACATGCATGATCAAATAAGAAAGAAAATAAAAGGAAGAAGACAAAAACACCTAAAACACAGACCGATGTCGACAAGATAAATCAAGCCATCTTTGATTTATCTCAATCGAAACATTGGACATTTTAAAATACTCAACCTTTTTTATTTCCTTTGTTTTTGTTCGGATTATTCGCCACTGAAAGGTATTGCAGAACAGTCCATTTGAAAGTGAATGGTCTACCAAGGAGGAGTCCCAACAAAAAGCAAGTTTTCAAAAGCATTGTTTTTGCTTTATATTCTTGTAAACATAAGTTGGGATTATTATTATTATTATTATTATTATTATTATTATTTTATAAGAAGGCACTTCCTTAATTGTGTTGACAATCCAATAATGTTTCTTTTTTGATAATTCCTTTATACATTTAAGAAACAAAAGATAAGAAACAATAACAATATTGTTTATTTGTGTACAGCTACCAGACCTTTAATAAATTCTTCCAACTGACCCCTCGAAAAGCTTCGCTCCCTCTGTTACTGTTGTTCTCTCAGACAAGCTTCACAGAACGTTAACGAATTGGAGATTTACGTGAACACTGAACAGAGCAATCTTTCAGTTATATCTATTCAAAAAGTGGTAAAAACTGAATGGATGAAATGAACAAAAGCATGCACATCCAATGGCAAAACAACTCAGTGTGGGTGCCCGACCAAATAGGCATCAGAAAAAAGTCGACACATCACAGCTCCAAAAATAGAAAAAATGGTGAGAATAGGTGAGAACACTAAAACATTTTCTATATTTAGAGCTGTGATGTGCCGACTTTTTTCTCTTTTTTCAAAAACTGAATGGATAACATATTTCGTGGGCTAGAATAAAGTAAAATATTTCTTTCTGCTGTTTTTAGACATGTAAAGAATTGACTTTTTCAATTCACTCTCACTTTTAGGCACTTGTAAGCCTGCGAGAAGTCATGAAGAAACATGTTAATGAAGAATTAATATTCTGTCAGTGATGTGAAAAGTTTGACACTTGCTTATGCCCATCTCTGTGTCTCTCCTCGCATTCCGTGTCATGTCTGGACAAAAACAGACAACCAAATAAACACACAAATTTTAAATTTCAAACACAAAACTAATCGAAATATATTTTGTAATGTAAAGAGGCCTCCCGTGCAATTTTTGATAAAATTGGTATTTTTTAATGGCAGGTTTATGTTCAAGGCTTTGTTCCTTTACTTCCTGCATAATGTAAAATACTACTTTTCAACATATAACTTACCCTTCATGGTGAAAATATAAAATAAGCATTTAATTAAGATTAGATTAAGAAAAGAGCAGAAATTTAGACAGCAGATTACAAATGTGCCTAATTTGATCATTACCCATTGTGGAGTTTTTTGATCTCACAGCCTTCAGGTCTGCAAACCAAAAGAGAAAGTCTCACATGCAAGATACAATCATATAGACGCCCTTAACAGACAGTTAGAGGCGGATTTATTTGACAAAACACAAGGATCATATTCAGTTGATCAAAATTTTGGACATAAAAAGGACGTTCACTGTTTTGCAATAGCTAACTTTTTATACGTTTGCCAAATGCCAATATTTACTGACGCGTAAATGAATATGGTCAAAAATATGTATACACACCCTTCTTTGGGTTTGATTATTCTAGTAGGCTACCAGACAGACAGACCGCAGTAAAGATAGCTTGCGGTTCGATATTCAGAGCCAATAAATCTGCCGTGAGCCGCTGTAGACATGTAAATAACATCTCCTGTAATTGTTCACTATTTGTGAATTCAGGTGATGTGGTCCTCCGGTCCATAATCAGTGTTGTTTTTTTTTCATAGTGACTCTTCATTTTGTAATGCATATTGCTCAAAAAGTTGTATACCTAGAAGAATGAAACCACTTTCATCTTAACCAGTCAGGGGTGCGTTTCTCAAAACTATCATTTGCCAACTATGGTCATAAGTTCCATCGTTACCAAGTT